>NW_009617083.1:10465-62662 GCF_000690535.1 Cariama cristata
CCAGACATCTAGGTACCAGAATGCGTTGCTCTCTTTCAAACTAGCTTTGCAGGAATTTCAACCATCCAGTCTTCTGGCTGTCTAGAATTTGCCCATTGCCCAGAATCTGCTGGAGATTTTAGTCAAATCCTTGATCCCCATTTTCTCTGGACAGGGCTTTCTTTTCCCCTTCACATCCTTCTCCTCAATATGGCAAAAGAAGCTATAAAGTTGTTCTCTTCTAAGCTCTCTGGCTGCTCAGGTAAGGAAGTAGCAGCTCAGCTTTGGGAAAAGAGACCTCAAGGTAAATTTCTCAATCTGTATTTAGGTATCTCCATGGCCTGATTTCCACCGGTGTTGGTTCCCACTGATTTTTGTGCCTTGCTGGTGACCCAGCATATCTTTCATTTCTATCCCAACTTATTCAGCTGGAGGCTCAGAACTGGTGTAACTCCAGTCATTGATTGATAGGTGACATTAGGCTTTTTACATTAGAAAGGGATGGTGCAGTTCTTCTGGCCATTAGCAAAAGCCCACTCACAGCCGTTCTTGTTTTCCATGGAATGACAAAATTCAGTCTTCCCTTCTGTAGTGCTTGTGCACATCTTAAAATCCTAGGAAAGGCCTTTTGAGGTTTTCCTTCAAATCTCCTTCAGAGAACAACTCATCAACAAGATGCATTCATACATGTTAATTAATATTCATGCTCACTCACGTGTACGTTTTGTTTCCTTGCCTGTGGTTTATTACATCGTAGTATCTTCATGCTTTGCTGTTCAGCTCCTTTGAGACGGATGTATTGACTGGGTATTACTTACCTAGAAAGCACTAAAGCCCTAGAGCTGATGTTTTGAAGAGCTTGATTTAAACTTCTGCTTGAGCTCTGATTGCAGACATGGAGGACAGAAATAGCTCTTTAATGACAACGTCACCACCCTGCCAAACATACTTAAAAGCATATAAGCATACATCTGATAAGATATAAGCCAACTGATATTCCCCTGTTATTCTTTTTTACCTGCAGCATAAAGGAATAGCTTGGTAACCATTTTCCGTAAGAACATCTTTTTTCAACATCCTTCCCAGTATAAATCAGCAATATATTCATTTCTGCAGCTGTCCCTCAGCTCCTCACGTAAGTCACCAGCTGTAATGGTAGCAACATAGGAATACCGAAATAGGCCAATAACCCCGTTTTCCAGCAGAAGTCTGGCCATGGACAGAGGTCACGATGGGCTGCAAAATCAAGGGACAGCAAAAGAAGTACTGAGCTTTCTGTCTTTGCGATGCTGTGGCCTGATTACTACTCGTAGTCAAACGTGCCGGTTGAAGAACTTGCTCATCCGTCAGTACTAACTGCAGCCACGGCCGTGGCAGCGGGATTTGGACGTGCTGCTGCAGCCACAGAAGGGTACATTTTCTCTCCCGCTAGGCAGGGGTTGCAGGAGCAGTCGATGGGATAAGGGCGTTAAAAGATAGAACACACAGATCTGGAAACTTCTCAGATTTTCCTCGTCATGTCTCCCAAGCCATTCCGTGTCCTGGGAATACATCTACTTTTTGCTCTTACAAAACAAAGGAGCTTGGTATCCTCAAAGATCCATGTGGATGTTGGAGGTGGGGCCAGGTGGGAAGGTGACTGTATGCTCTTGGTGGTTATCTCAGGTCTTTTGACTTTGAGGAAAGTCTGGCTGCCAGTGGCTCCTTAAGCAGCTCTTCCAAAAGAAGTGTTCCAGAGTTAGGACAGGGGAAGGCTTGTGCAGAAAAGAAACTATAAAAGAAAAACATTTTTGGAGTAAAGTTTAGTGCATTTCTTATATGATAAGAAATACAACAAATAAAATCCAATGAAGCAGGACAGGATTTAAAATACTGCACAAGTTTACCGAGAAGTTAGACCACAGACTAAAAGAAAACCATTTGTATTTTGGAAGTCAACTTATTATGGGACACATGGGTCCTATACATAAATTTGAAAGTGAAATCTGATTTGACTGTGCTTTGTATTTGCATAACTGACAGGGCTAAATTGAGTGTCCCTCAGTGGTAGAGCGCGAGCCTGAACTTGCCAGAGGAAACTCTCCCTGATGCTCAGGAGACCCTCGGGAAGAACAGGCACATTTACTTGCAGAGGACAGTTTAACAGAACGATTAGGCTTCAGCCCAATTGGCAAAATCTGTTTTAACAGCAAATAAATTTTGTTTAATAGCTTCAGAAACTACAAATTATCAGAACTAAGAGCAGCTTGTTGTTTTCCATTTTAAATGCTTAATAATTTTAAATTGCTTCAGCTACTAGTTATATTTCACCTTGAATGAATGTCTCATTTTTCTTTACCCAAGAGGAAGCATCCCTCTGATCTTGTGTTTATTTGATACAGCGTTTCCTTCATTCCTCAAGGAGAAAAATGAGCTGGGGATTCCTACGTGATCTGTTGAGTGGAGTGAATAAATATTCAACAGGAATTGGAAGAATTTGGGTAGCAGTTGTGTTCGTATTCCGCTTACTGGTTTACGTTGCGGCTGCAGAAAACATCTGGAAATACGAACATGATGAATTTGAATGCAATATCAAGCAGCCTGGTTGTGAAAATGTCTGCTTTGACCATTTTTTCCCTGTCTCCCACATCAGACTTTGGGCTTTACAATTAATCATGGTCTCCACCCCTTCGCTCTTGGTTGTTTTTCATGTTGCTTACCGAGAGAACAGAGAGAAACACCACAACCAGAAACTTTATAAAAGTCCAGGAGAGATAGATGGTGGATTGCTGTGCACTTACCTTGTCAGCCTGGTTTTAAAAACAGGATTTGAAATAGTTTTTCTTGTTCTTTTTTATAAATTGTACAATGGATTCAAAGTGCCACATCTTGTGAAATGTGACGTAAGACCATGTCCCAATACCGTAGACTGCTATATTTCCAAGCCCACAGAGAAGATGATTTTCCTCTATTTTCTGGTGGCAACTTCATGCCTGTGCATTGTATTAAATCTAAGTGAATTGAGTTACCTCATTTTCAAATACTCCATAAAATGTTATCTGAAGAGGTACATCAAGAGGCGTCAAGGCTCAGAAAGTGATTGCCACAAATCAGAAGTCATCGGTCACAACAGAGCAGCAGCTGCAGGACGGTTCCACAACAGCTCTCCACCCTTGCCTCTGAATATACAAGAGGAACGTGAAAAAAGTTCCCTGTTGACCTGAAAGAAGGCTGGAGACCACCTTTCTGTTACACAAGCCGTATTTGACAAATTGCTTTTCCAATCAGTGCTTTACAGAACTGAAAGGATAGTTAGGTAGGAATTCTTTTTTTTTTATTAGTTCCCCCTTACTTGAGTGGATAAATTCAGTCGCATTATGTATGTCATATATAGAATCATCTAGATGTTTTCATGTTGAAACAAGAGGTGTGGAAGTCTGACAGTTCCGTGAAGTTTTAATATAAACACAGACGCTTATATTAAATCATGCTGAAACCATTGCTCAAACGGTTGTGTTTTGAGTATTACACAGAATGGCTCTGGGACAAGCAAAAAGAGGCTTTTTATAGGCAGAGTGGGAAGAACCTGGGATCGATTAAGAGCCTGAAGAGTAAGGGGATGTATAGCGTGTGTCAGGTGGGTGGATCTGATAACTGCTAAAATAGTGATCGGGAAGCGCTGGCATACAGTTCCTGCTGGCGTCTTGAAGTGAGCTGGATGGTCACAAGCCCATTCCACTGGACTATGGTAAAACATCTCAAAAAAGGAAAAAAAAAGAAGTAGACACATCTAGTTTAGCCCATGGTGATGAAGATGGACCTGGTTCTTTAGCTATTTGTGGAGCACCTCCTTCTGGAGGTATTTGAGCCCTTTACAGTTTTTAGGGTATTTATCACCAGAACACATCCTGCAAGAAAAGGTACTTGGTCAAACTTGTGCATATACCAGAACATAGAGTTAACTCCTGGTCACCCGTGCTGAGCATCTCTCAAGTCATTGAAATTTTCTTCTGCTCTGTGGATGTGGCATTTAACGGAAAAGATCATTCCCTGTTCCCTAGGATCTCAGTAGAGAAATGTAGACTGCACAATACAGCAAAACAGCGGCCAGTAGTCCTAGTATTCAGTAGCCTGGAATCTGGTCCCTTTAGTCAGGCTGAAAACACAGCTACTCCTTCAGTAGATTTCTCCGCCATAGAAGAACATGTGAAATCTAAAAATACAAAAAGGGTCCAGAAGAAAAAGTCAAAAAGAATCACCTTTCCTCCCCCCCTCAAAGTTCAGAATCTCTCTTAACCACCACACACCTCTGCTCGTTGTTATGTGTGTTGCTTGGGGTAACAGGAAAGGGACAGAAATTAGCTAAGATGGGTCTTCTGTTGAACCTAGACTTCTGAGACGACAGAAATTAGTGCCTAAAAAGACTTATTTCAGGGTAGTGTTCTCTTTCCATTGCTGGGATGAAAGACCTTCGGACATACATCAGCACTGCGCCTAATCAAAATACACCCTTTAGAGAAAACCACCACCTGCAATAAGCGGAGCCGCCGGAATGCTGAACTGATTTTACTGTTCATGCCAGGATAAAGAGGAAACAGTGGCAAAGGCATGTTAACTATTTTTTCGCTCCAAAACCACCCCAGCTTTGGTTACAAAACATTACTTCTATGAGTACTGGGGTAGCAGTTACAGAATTAATTTTTAAGAACTAATGAATAAACTATGTGCTTTTGACTGTGATTTTCAATTTTTAATTCTTTTTTTTCTAAAATAAACCTGCTTTTATAAAAGGTGAAAATACATTTGCTGCTGCTGAACTTCACAGCGACAGCAGTCCCTCAGATACCAGCTTGCCAGCTTGTGGCCAGGTAAGTTTTACACCCGGAGCGATGCTGAATCAGTGTGTACATCGAGATAAGGCACTCCACACAATTCCGAACAGCTTCTGTTAAATCTCTACTTACACAGAATGTGGCTCATGCAGTTAGAAACTCTTTTGCGGCTCCTGGACAAAACCCACCAAGGAGTGCCCCAAACAAGACCACTGCCCGTCAGCTTTGTGTAACTGTGACGGCATAATTTGAGTAACCGAGAACAAAATCCAAATGTATCTTGGCCCTTTTGTACCCTAATGCATGATTTTTTAAGACAAGGGCAACACTATCAAAGTAAAAAAAGCTTCTAAAATGACTGGCTTTTAATTATTGAGAACAGATTTTAAGACAGCGCATTAACGAAAAAGTATTTATTCATTTCTTTTAAAGCAAGGTTTATTTGAGAGAAAACGAAGAGAAGCAAACACAGTTTAGCCAACACAGTTTTCTGATTAAATTTGTGATTAGCTGCTCTCTAATAAAAAAGTATATTAAGTCTGGGCTTAAAGGGTTTCAGAGCATCACCTAAAGCTCTGTGGTGGTCAGAGCTTTCCACTTAGACCAAAAACTTTTCTGTGAAACAAGAGCTTTAATTCTTTGGAATGTATATTCAAGGTTTTATTTTTATCTTCAACAGTCATGAAATTATAAATAAATTCCAAAAATCAACAGGTTTCAAGTCTTGGAGGATAATTCAGTTCTGACAAAGCCAGTACTTTACATGAGAAATATTCTGAAGTTATTATGGACCAACTCTGCGTAACCCCCGCCTCGCTCATAGCAAACTGCCAAGTGGCTTTCACATCACGTGCTGCAAAATTATCAGATTTTGCTTAGCCTGAGAGAACAGAAACCAACTCATCTGCTTTCTGGACCCTTGCTCTTGGCCAGCGTTTGGTCTTTTCCCAGCTCCTTCCCTCCCACAGCCCTTTCCCCGCCTTTGTACTCCAGTTTAACTTTTCACTCATCCATCCATCCCTGAAGTCATTTGCTCTTACATTTTTGGTTCCAATGAGTTTGTAGGCTCGGTCCCTAAAGGTTTAAGGGCTTTTTTGTGTATTCAAACTTGCAAGTCACTCAAATAGACAAAAAAAATTTTTTTAAATTCAAGTGCTATGCTGTTTTCTTTTTCAAGTGTACAATCACAGCCTCCTCAAGCACACCGCAATTGGTAGGAAGCTGATCTGAGCCCATACTGTAATGGAGAAATAACATGATCACTCCATGTGCATTCATACAAAAATATTTACCTCAGACGTATTTCAAAACATCCCTGCAAACATTAAAAGATCCAAGTCCTACATAGATCCTCATTTTCTTTAAAACCCAAGTAATCTCCTCATCTTGTGACAGATACGGTTTGAAAAAAAGTCACAGAAAGAAAAAAAGAATTCCCTATTTGCTGATGGTTTCTTCCCCCTACTCCCACATCCAGTACCCCAATGCCCGTTCCCCAACCCGTTCCATACCATCATCTTCCCCGCCGCACCAAGGCTCCAGCCAGGGACGAGCAGGGCACCATCAGGAGCAGCGTGTCCCTGCCCGCACGGGTGGGAGCCCCAGCCAACGAATTCTTTGGCACCAAAACTAATTGTAAGAATACAGCCAACTACTTGTCCTCACCTGAACCAATGACTGCTTTCAGCGTTACTTTTACAAGCGTTGCTCCCTCGCCATCCAACAGCCGTAGACACGACATCCCAGCAGAATGCTCTAGGACCAACAGTCTCCCCATCCTGCTGAGACCAACCACCCCAAAACGTGTGAGGACAAACCCGCTACTCTTATTTACACTGAATGAGGGCTCAGACAATGTAAGATTTCTTTATAGTTAACCACAAGAGAGGCTGATGGCCAGCTAAAGATGTCTTTCGATTGCGAAACAGCCTGTACTCTGCATCCAGACTCCTTGAGTTGGCTGCTTCCCCATCAGTAACAATGGCTGTTAGTGCATTCCTGATGGTGACGAGGGGTTTAAAAGAAAGTGTCTTTGCTCAAATGCACCACAGTTCCTGGGTGACCTGTCTGGAAGACAGAGACACGGAGGAGGAAGGAGAAAGAGAGAGTGGAGAAGACAGAGAAGGACTGGGCAGTGGGGCAGGGGCCGGCAGCACCCATGGGTGTTGGGGCACCCCGTGGGCTGAGCTGGTGCTGGCAGAGCTGGGTTTGGCCACTCCGTAGCCCCATCCTGCCCAGCAGCCCCACGGGCAGGGGTACAGCTCCAGGCTCCAGAGGAGCTGTCAGCTCAGGCAGGCTACCGCAGCCATGGCCGGAGGTTTTATACATCACTCAAGGTAAAATATCTAAATGCAAATACCAAATTTATTTCCTCAGGAACTTTTGTAGGTGGCTTCACCAAACCACAGTGCCCTCTGCAGTCCATGACATCTTAAATCAGACCCTGCCTTCGGTCCCGCACTTTTCAATTCAAAATACTTTTTTTTAAAAAGGAAAAAAAATACCATACTAGCTTACCTGTTGGACAGGCTGTCTGTACCCACCTAAAAGTGGGTGTGCCATGGAGGGCACTGACTGTGGTGGTACAGCACCCGCTTTAATTGGATTAATTGGGATAAGAATGAGACAATATTAAAAATTTATTTCTCCAAAATTCAGGCCCTACATTCAGATCCAAACCAGAAATTATTTCCTGGATATTTATGACATCGGCATTTTTTTTTCCTTTTTTTTTTTTTTTTTTTCCAAAACACCATTCTAGTATAGCATTGTGTAGCTAAATAGTTGTATGCTATTCTCAGACTAAAAACTGTAAATCATCAGCACTGTCAATGTTGAAACTATTTAACTTACACAACACAAAATGCTCCTAAAAACTAACAGTTGTGAGGTCTGTCAACAGTGACTGCAGCAGTTAGGTACATCTGAAAACAAGAGATTTCAGGCGAGCTTTGCGGATGCTCTCCTGAGGAGGTTCTCTGCCCTCTTCTCCCCTGCAGAAGATCCCCTCTGCAATCACCAGGGCTGGCATCCAACAGCAACTCCATCCAGGGAGATCGGGTGGCCTCTGGTAGGTAGAACGTGGCATCATGCGCTTAGAACGGTTACCGTGATCTCTCCTAGAGTTAAAACGCAAGGACTTGTTTTGGTTTTATCATTCTCAGACTGCATCTTTGATATACTAACTTGGTAGAATTATCAGTTTAGTCACTCAGGAGGGATCAAAAACGAAAGGAGCGAACGGGCTCTGTTCAAATGGAAGCACGGGCGTTCTGAGAAGGTATGCAATTTAGCACCAGAGAGCAAATCAAGGGCTATGCCCAAGTTGAAATGCTGTTGCCTTTCTGCTTTTTCATACATAATCCTCACTCTCACAAGAAGTCACTTCATTTGGTTGTAGGAACGTGCCCTCTGCACTGATATTCAAGTAAAACTGTCAAAGATTCCAGGTGAATAGCTTAAGAGCAATCAAGTGTAGCATTTAATGCAAAGCTTTACATGGCAAGACAAGTTTATAGAAAAAAAAAAAAATCAAGCCAATCTCTCCCAAGATAAAGACTATTTTATATTACTGAAGGTAGGTCACATCCAGTAATGAGAATAATCCAAGAAAAATTTTTGGTACCACACAATCCAGCTGGTTTGTCCCGTCCAAGTTAAGCATAATCACGCATGGAAACCAACACTGAAGATTCCTGGGTACTGACAGCTCGCTCCCACCAACGCATTCACGCTTTTGGTTATTCAACAAACTGGATACCTGTCGTTTCGGTTAGCAGCATACAGAGAAATTGCTCCAATCCCGGGCACTACAAGCGGCACCGCTTCCGAGGCTCGTTCCGGTGTGGGGAAGAGAGAGGTGGCGAGAGTGCTGCCAGGTACAGTCAGCAAGAGGCCGAAGAGCGCGGAGGGAGCCTATGCCATCAATAGAGCACAACCACCGAGTGTATCTGTAAGATCACAATCTCACTTCCCTTTCAGAAAGTGCCTTGTTTATTCAGTTTTTAATGGTATGGCATAAGGACTCACGTATTTTATAGATAGATACCAAATTGGTATTATCAAAATAAACCATCTGTTTTATAAACCCACTATTTACAAAAACGGTTTCTGAAGTTTTTTTGTTTTGTTTTTTTAACAAAAATTAAACTATACACCAATCTAAGTTACAGAAACAAAAATAACCTTTATAAGATCACATGTATAAAACAAGAAATGAAATGTGATTTTATTTAAGGCAATACTGGGCTACTTCACAAATCACCACCTCAAATATATACACTGCTCCACACTACTAGTTTTCTATCACATTCACAACGGATTCTTTAATACCAAATATTGTTTTAAATCTCCAATGTAGCAAACTATTTTTATTCACATTTCCATTTTTATTATGGAATCATAAATGCTTTGTATCCAATTAAAAGCAATGAAAAATGTAGCTATAAGAAAACTATTATATTTATGAGTTAACTACATATGAATATCATCCATAGATACTGGATGTTAAAATTTACAAAAATGAGAGTGTGTCAGTACGTTTAACCTACGAAATGTGATCTTATCCAGCTCCTCTCCTGTAAATAAATGCTTTATGCAAAATAAACTGGATATGGCAGACTTAGCTAGTTTTAGTTCAAAAGTTCTTAATTTAAAATGATTAAAGGACAGTTTTAAAAACTTGCTCACTTAGTTACAAATTAAAATTCCGAATATAAATGTGTCATTTAATAGTTTAGACTTACAGACTGCTGGTGGCAGCAAATGATTTACAATAATAAATATATACAAAAAAAAGAAATGTATCTACAAATAAAGAGACTGTTATACATGAGCAGTAACCTGGTGAAAGATACCAATCACAGACAACTCACAAAGATTTAGTTCATGGAAAGGACAATCTGATAGAAAGTTGAGGTTTTGATCAAGTATTTACAAAACTGAAGCAATTACTCTGTTCTTCAAGTCCCATAGGGATAAAAACAAATAAGACATTTACATGACTCATGTCATGTTTTTTGCTAGATCAAATCACTTCAAAATAAAAGAGCTCCACAGTTACTAGCATGCTTGATGGCTTCCTATTCAAAATAAATTTTATTACAGGTCATAGTTAAACACATCAGGTTTTCAGTATTTTGATTCCCCTTCCTCGGTACCCATAACAATTACTTTTGCAGCTGTAACCTCTGGATTATCCTCCCAACGCCCTTCGAGCTTTCTCAAACTGACGATAGGTTTCATTTCCTGAAGTTGCTTCAATACACGCTCAGTGCAGTCTTTAAGAGTTTTGTCTAAAACTATTTTTACATTATCGCCACACGGAAGCTGTGATGGGTTGGCAAACGGTACAAGGGTTTCAGTTTCAGAACCTGACCAAGTGATGTTATTACCTGCTATGGAGGTCTTCTCATTGGATTTTCGCGAGTTCGAATGGGATCCTTTTTTGGTGCCGCTGCTATGGTAGTCTCTTTCAGTGTTTTTCTTTTGCTTCACAGCAGACTCTTCAAGGAACTTGAGGAATGACACTTCAAAACCCATCGGCTTAAACGAGCTCCAGTCAAAAGCTGCAGGTTGCTCTTCGGCCGTTTGAATGGCGACAGCAGTCTCCTCCTCCCTGTGTGTGCTACTCGCGTCAGCGGGCAGTATTTCCTCAGTTTTTTCAGCTCTCCTCCTCTTATTCTGAGATACATTTTTTTCTTTGTTTGGTCTTTTTAAGTTGTTTGATTTTTGCTTTTCTGAGGGGCAGGAGCTGGTCTCCTGCAAGTCACTATTTACACTGGAAGAGATTTTTGCTTGATTTTCAGCACTTGAACAATCCTCGTTAATCAGTTTAGTAATGAATAGTTCTGTCAGTTCATCCACTTCATCCTTCTCACCTTTTTCAGTTTCCTTTTGTGGTAATGTAGTTGTGCTTGAATCATTATTGCTCACTATCGAAGTCGGTTCAGGCTCTTTCACATCACTTTTTTTATCAGTCTCCTCTTGCTCACAAGAGGCTTCCTTTACTTCTGAGACAGAGTGCTTTTTAGATACAATAAGAAGATTTCTGTGTTGGGAAGTAAATGCTTTGGACAGCTTGTGACATTTATAATGCCTTATTATGTTACTTTCACTTGTAACTACGGATGAACATCCCTTTATCATACATGGATACTGAGTTATGAACCTGCTCGTACATTCTGATAAGGCATCGTTTCTAGCCTTTATTGAATACACGTGCTTGCCGCGTTTCAGTGAGTAAGCCTTATTTTCTTGAACTTGCACTGCTTTTGAGTTTTTGTTTTCCAAGTTCACATTTTTCTTTCGTTTTGTTTTCACTGACAGCCTGTTACCTTCTTTTCCTGATCTGTTTTTCAGTCCTCTCTGTTTCGACTTCAATGGTTTCTCCTGATTTGCTTTGCTTGAAATGTTTTCCTGACCTGGTGTCAGTCTCCTGGGTCTTATTAGATGATCTTTATGCTTGTCATTATGTTTGTTAAAAATATGCCTCAAGAGGTTAGACCTAGTAGCATAAATACGGTCACAGCCTTCACAGTCACACTTGAATACGCCGTCATCTTCTACTTTGTTGGGCCTTATCTTAATACCGTGATCTGCCTCAAGATGTACAATGTAGTTAACATACGCTGTAAACGAAGACTTACATTGAGACTGATCACAAGAAAACCGTCCCGCCTCTGGAGCCGATTTCATGTTTCCAATTTGCTCTGGGGTCATGTCATGAAGCTTCATATAATGTTGTATCAAGCTGGTAACCTCCTGGAAGATGCGAGAGCAGTCACTCACCTCACACCTGAACTCTCTGACAGCGGGTTTGGTTTCCACCTCATCGCGTTCCTCTTTACCTGGCTCATTCTCCTCCTCCACTTCAGCAGAGAAGGCAGGGAGGTCTGATTTGTGCACAGCTTGGTAATGAAGGATTAGGTTCTGTTGTATCGTAAAAGCTGCGAAGCAGCCCTGATGGACGCATCGGTATGGTCTATAAGGGCTGTATCTAGTGGGAAACTCCAGAGTCTTTGTTACGGGCTTCCTACGTTTTCTCTCCTCTTTTTCCTTCCTGTACCTTCTAACCTTGCGTACGTTGGGTTCTGCCTCTGTACTACCAAAAGAGGCTGCATTATGCTGCTCCAGTGGAACAGAAACCACCTGGGGAGGTTTTTCCAGTCTTTCAGGAATATTATTCTCTGGTATAAGTTTTTCCAAAACTTTTACAGGCTCTACAACTTCCTTTATCTGAGCTTCTTTGACCAATGGAGCTGCAGTTTTGTTTTCTATTGTTAGTGTCTGCAAAGTTTTTATTTCAACAGGTCGCGGGGCTGTGTTTACAGTTTCATTTTGAGCTCTTCTGCCATAAGGCCTTTTAATTTTTAATTTTACCATCTCCTCTGTCGTAAAATGATGTACAAGTTGACAGTGTGCTCGGAGATTAGAGTTTCTTGTGAACGTTTTTGGACAAGTAGCTACAACACATTTGAACGGGGCATACTTCAGTTGATGTTTCTTAATTTCTAGTATCATTTCTGCAGTGTACTGATGAACCTTGCCATAGTGTTTAAATAATGCGTCTTTTGTCATAGCACTGTAATTGCAGCCTGGATCCTGACATACAAAAGGCTTATTAACTTTATCACTAAACTGAATGTTACTTGCCTCTGAAGATATCTGGACGAGGGGTTTATTTTCGGTTGATACAACAGGAACTGCTGGTGCTAGCGTATCTGCTGGAGGACCCTGGGAAACAGTCTCAGAGACCTGAACGGGTGAATCATTTTCTAGTTTCAGTTTTTGCAAGCCCTCCAAAATTTCCAATATTTGAGTATCATCCTTTTGAGATGTCTCAGATTGAGCAGAACTACTCTTTGCAGCGGTGACATTCCCTGTCTGCATGGCAAACTGTGCGGGAGCAGGTAGTTTTACACTGTGTGCAGGATTTCCTGAAGAAGCCTGTGCATTATTTACTTGCGAGTTCTGTCCTAAAGCAGCGACGGTATCCTGAATTTCAGTTTTCACCTCAAGTATCTGCGAATTCATAGCCGTTTTAATTATTTCCAGGGTTTTTTCAAAGTTCTGCATAACATTGTCTTCTGAAATCTGTTCCTCCGGATTTGCTTGCACGCAAGAATTTACAGCCATCATTTGGGAATCCCCATTTTCAGTTTTTACTGTTAAAGGGGGTAGCGTTGTATGAGCCTCGAGATTTGTTTTGAAGTTCTCTTTGATACTGGCCATGAATAGCTGATTGTCAACATTATTGAGTTTCTGCGTGAGATTTTCCACCACTGCTTGAGAGCCACAATTTGCCAGCAAGTTGGACTGAAAACTTTCTCCCTGCATTTGCACGTTTCCTTCAGTGCTTTTGGTAAGAAGTCCCATCGTTGTTGTATTATTTACTGCTACTTTCTGCGACGTATTGGGTGCAAGCAAGGGCGTAGCTGCTTTTCTCTTCCTCTTTGAAGCACTGGTTCCCTTCTTATTCAAGTTGCTTGATCCTGAATTCTTGGGACTACTTATAACTGAAACTCGTGAACTGTTCCCTGCAAAATTTTGTGCTGTTGCAACAGTATTAGAAAACGAGCTAGGACATACGCCATTTTCCATAGTCTTTAACATTAGGTCTTCTGTTGCAAAAACAGGCAAACTCTTGCATTCATTTATTGGAGGAATTTTGGCATTGAGGGTCCTGTTTTGGTCTGTTAGCAGGGTAGTGGGGTTACAGGCTGTCTGCAGCAGAGGGGTCGTGGCTGAGTTGGGGAGAACAGCTGCGTTTATCTGAGTCGTACCAGTGACACAACTTGTTGTAACTACGTGTGGAAGTACTTCTGTGTTATCAAAGGTACTCGGGATGCCTGCAGTTTCCAAGGCTTGTTTTATAATTTGATTTCCTTCCTCATTCCCACCGGTATTAAAGTTAGTCACATTGGCCCGTGGAAACATAGTCTGCAGTAAGGCTGTGGAACGATTTTCAGCTGCAAGTAACTGGAGGAACGATGGATCTTTAAAACATGACTCTGGATTGAAGGCTGACTCCTGGGGTTGCTGCAAGTTTAATGAATTTGAGGAAAGAATCATACTGGCAAGCAAAGACTGTCCATTAGCCTGCAGAGCTTCTGGAGAAATTTCTGATCCTTCAAGAGGCTTACAGTAAGACCTCTTAGATAAGTGACCACCAAGTGATCTAGGATTGGTGAAAACTCTGAAACACCTGCTACAGATAAATTTGCCGTCCCTAATTATTGCTGGCCACTTTGCCCTCTTGTTATGTTTTGGCTTCCTTTCTTTCCCATTTGGGCCCCGGCCACGATCTTTTTTCACCTTTTCTGAAGCTGGATGTTGAGAACTAGTTTCACTGAAGTTATTTTCATTACTCAATCGTGAGGTAAATATTTGATCAACAGTTTCCTCTTTTGGGAAAGCAGAACTAGAGTTCCCCTCTAGTTGCGATGAAAAGTTATTTGTGTTATTTTCCAGTTGTGAGAAGACCGAATTTGGAGGATTCTCTGCTGACGAAGGAAAGAGAGACATCGGACCGTTTTCTGCAGGCAAAGGAAGAAAAGGATCTGAACCACCATCAATATTCAGAGGCATAACTGTTTTTGCCAGATCGTCCAACTGGGAAGGTAAGGTTGCACCAGACAGATTTTCCATTTGTGAACATAAAACACTCTCAGGCTCGCTTTTAATACGAGTAGACAGACTTGGATTTATAACACTTTCCACTATAGGCAACATAGGATTGGCCAAATTTTCTAGGTGGGTTGGGAAAAGTGTACTTGAGACATGTTGCACTTGACTGGAACAAGTGGGATTCAAACTAGGTTTGTTCTGTGCAGTAAAAACAGCACCACTGGGATTTCCCACTTGCGATGGCATAAGATATACAATCTTCCCATCATTCGGCACATTTTGCAGATTGCTGGATTTTCGTGGTTTCTTATTTTTACGCTGCATTTTAAAAGCAGCATATTGGTCAGGGTGTGCTGCCTTCATATGTTTGCCAATGCTCTGTGATGAGTTATACGTTCGAGTACACCCCTCAACCTGACAATTAAATTTCTGAATTGGGGCTGCTGGTGACACAGCTGGAACTAAAGAGCTATTTATGTTAGGCTGCGAAGGAATAAATGTAATACTCTCTAAAGTTTTTAAAGGCAGATTATACAGATTAGCTGCAGCCTTAATACTGTCTTCAATTTCAAGTTTGGAAATGGGTACACTGTTTCGATATCCTGCCTGATTCTGCACACTGAATGGATTTACAACGCTCACTTGTCTTTCTAAGCTTTTTGATTCAAGGGCTTCTGGTTTTAGTGTGTCTGAGGTCACAGAAATATTTTGAATATTTTGAGTCTGACTGAGAGAGTCTTCTTCCTTTCTCTCTTGGAAAACTGGAAGACAAGAGTCAACCGATGAGCACAACTGCTGGGCTCCAGGTTTAGCGGTATCTAGTTTACTGGCAGTAGCAACCAATTTACCTCTTTTTACAAAGTTATCTCGAATCTTCTGGTTAACAGTCGGCACCTTAATGCTGCTTGCTGGAACTGCCACTTCTGTCTTCACTAAACCCATAGAAGACTGCTCCAAACCAGCATTAGGCAAGGAATCACCTTGCCGTAGTATACTTGCTGATGCATTTACACTTTCATTCCCTGCTGGTTCTGCTTTGATTTGATTCCAGATGACATTTTCTCCTTCAGTAAAGCTACTTTGGTTGTCAGCCGGAGGAGATGTCAATTCCTCTTTAACAGCAACTCCATTGGAATTTTCATTAGCTTGAGAAGGTTGACTAAGATCAGGCTGATTAGTTTGGCTTTCAGGCTGTTGCACTTTTTCAGGCTGCTTGTTGTGATCCTCAACATGCTTTTCCAGTTCATTCTGAGAACGGTATACCTTTCCACAGCCTGTGGCTTTGCAGGTATAGGTATTATAGTGTTGTGCTTCATGATCATAGAGTAAATAGGCTTCGGAAAAGATTCTGCCACATTTAGGAAACATACACTTTGCTCTGAAGACTTGATGCTCTTTCCTATGCGTCAGCAGCTCAGCATAACTGTTAAAACCAGCCTTACATTTCATCTGTATGCAGATATAAGGCTTGCTGCCACAGTGCATTTGTAAATGATCATTCAGGTGAGTAACACTTACGAAATGTCGTCTACAGTACTGGCAAATCACTTTCTTGCTTTGCATTTCAAGAAAACGTTTAGCTTCTTCATTATCTTTATGCCCCTTTGCATGTGCTATTAAATTTTTAAAATATTTAAAGCCTTTTTTACAAAATGTTACAGGGCAGGTGAATTCATTAACAGGGAGTGGCTTTTGAACTGGCACTATCTCTGGTACGTAAGGTTTATCTTTGTCATCGTTTTCATCATCTGAGCCATCGTTATCATTAAACACAATGAAGTCTGTTGAATAGAGACTGTTCTTCTTAATGGGTCGCTGCTCCTGTTTGGATACAGAATCAGTTTTCTGATTCTCGTTGGCAGGTGCTATTTTAGGAGGTCTTCCCAGTCTTCTCAGTGGTTTCATAGCAGCCAATCTCTCTTTGCTAGATTTTTTAACATGCAAAGTTACATGGGGAACAAAGTTTTCTTTAGAATTAAAATTCTGGGCACAAATAGGGCAACTGTAAATTCCATCTTTATAATGTTTTTGTGCATGCCTAACTATTCTATGACCTAGGAATTCTTTGTCGCATAACACACAATACTGCATATAAGCTTGCCAGTTCCTAAATCTAGCTGATATGAACCCCCTCTCTCTGAGTTTTTTAATTTCTCTCTTTTTCTGCTTTTCATCTCTGATACCCTTAAGAAGGCTTGTAGCTTCATCAAAAGTGCCAGCAAGACCATTCACAGAAGTTTCTTTAGTCTCGTCTTGGCAATCCTCAACCTTCTCATAAACTTCACTATCGTTTAGTTCGTCTATTGATGACACGATGGATGCCTCCTCTCCCATAAGTGCCAGACACTGACGCTTGAGAGTTTTCCAGTCCCAGAATTCTGGATCAAAAGGCCACTGAGTTTTCAGTACAAGTAAGAGCTCACAGCGCAAAGAATTTGGTATTGGAAGATTTTCTTCATCATACTTCTGGTCAGGCTGATTATATAGCATTTCAACAGCATAATACGCATCCACAGTGGGTTCGAGAAGAAATTCACTCAGCTGACAAGCACGTTTAACCTCCAAATCATCTGGAAGCAAGCAGGAGATAGTCTTGCAAATAGATATCTTGACATCTGTATTTTCACTGGATTCCAAGCGCAACGCTTTCACACATAGTTCAATGCAAGTTGCAAGTCCAGCACCATCAATCTGTAAAGCAAGACTAATTTTAGTAACTCACTTATCATAAGCCTTTCTATATTTGTAAATAAAAGATGTCATTATTCAACCCTAAGTGTCAGAAAAAATGCACCTGGCGTTTATAATAATACTTTTTACTTCAAGAAACACAGTGGTTTGTCTTTAGACGCTATTCCTTAAGTTGCATTATTTGTCTTCATGCTACTAAAAAAAAGTGAAAGTTTACATACAACTAAAACACATATTAATTGTATACATGAGAATAAAGTCCAGCAAATTTATGAATGCACAAATCTACTACCCACATTGTCTCCAGTTTCTACCATCAATGAAATGATCCACAGCTCGCTAGAGAAAAATCAATATGGCATGGAGCAGACAGAGCTCTTAGTATCACATAACTCTGTGGAAGTGATTTTCCTTTCCCTAACTCCAATTCAGTTCAGATCTTTGGAAAAAATAGTCTTTAAGATTAGAAGCTCATGATGAGCCATAAAAGAACACTGCAAAAGAAGGGGAATTTTTATTTGTAGAATAAATATACTGAATTACAGAAATCTCCCAACTAAAAAAGCTTTCAGAAGAGCTCAATTTAGCTATAAACATTAAAGAGTGCAACTACTAATGAGAGGAAACTAGGAAAATTAGATAACAAGGTTAGCCGAGACAGATGAACAGAGTTTCTAATACAACATTGGATCTAAGTCCACAAAATATAAGTATTTCATTTATCAAAACAAACCGCATCCTTAACTAGCAAATAAAAGGAGTTTGTTGTCTTTTTGGTTTTTTTTGTTTTGTTTTGGTTTTTTTTAAAATGTTCTGCAATTTTCTTATAATAATATATAGCCTTCATTTCCTCTCTTCATAAGCTTTTCCTCTCCAGTTTCTGTAATATTTGAAATGCAGAAAATAACGAAGAGGAACATTAGGACTTGCTAACAGAAAATACCTCATTTAGAGGACATGGACAATAGTAGAGGCTATAACGTCACCTTTAGTTCTTCCTTCATCTCAGTTGTGGCATCCAGCTCTTCTGTTTATCCCCCAATTTTATTTTTTTTTCTTTTCCCCAAAGGAATAAACAAGTTTTAATGATTCAAAATGAATCAACTTATAGTTTACATGCAGAAGTAAGTTACTACGGCCTTTCCTAAAACCTGTTAGGATTGCCCCAAAGCTGATGCTACACAAAGAGACAGGATGTCTAAGCAGCTTTCATAAACTTTCCTGATTACAGTTCCATTAAAAGTGCCAAAAATATTCTTTCAGGAGTATCCTTACCTCTGAATTAATTACTTTAATCAGGAAGAAAATGTGATAAACAGTCTTAGTTAACACAGAAAGTTGACGACATCTCTCTAGATAAACTTGAATAGAAGGCTCTACTCTTTGCTGCAGTTTACTCCAGAAAAGAGTCAGTTCCCTAGAACAAGAGAATAATATTTCAGGGCCAGCAATGCAACTACTAATCTGATCACAAGAAATGCAAGGCTGAGAACAGTTTCTATTTTTTCTTTGGGAAAGGAAAAAAATCTGAATTTATTCACGCCTTATCTTACAGAGGAAAGCTTTTATTAATATACCCACACTATTAGTATCTAATTTTCAAAATTATAACAATGACTCAATTCCTGAAGGACAGATAAGAATAAAGCCCATATTACCACAATTTACGCTACATAATTTACAGACTCATGATGTGCTCTTGAAAAAAAGCCTTGCAAAGCAGTTTACTCTTCACAGTCTGGAATTTACACTTCTGAATTCTTGGTAATTACTAACAGCTATAAGAGGATGGCTTTTCTCTGTGGTAGATACAATTTTCTTGAGCTGCTCTGCTTTAAGAACTGAATCTAACTGTGGTTCAGTGAGAAATTAGCCCCCAAAACCAAACAGTATTACTGTATCTTCGTTAACTCACTAGTTCATTCCTCCTTATGTGCAAATAGCCAAGAGTATTTAGTACCCTGTGGAAAGGTGCAATCTTCAAAACTTTAGAAGAATCTGTTAAAGCAAAATCCTGCATTAGCAGATGTCCTCCTGCTGCTGCACATAAAAAGGAGGTGCACAAACAACCCAAATTCTTCAGGAATTGTACAGGTTTGGAAGTACAACCAAAATGTTAGCAGTTGGAAATTCAGACCCTAACAACTCAAATATGAGCCAACAAAGACCAGTTATTTGTTCCACATTAATGAAAGCAAGTCTTCAACAGTAAGTATCTTCATCTACCTTATTATTTTGGTTATAGTAGTAAAGAGCTCCTCCTTTTCTAGAAGTTTGTTAGAGAAAGAAATATTGTGTTAAGAAATAAGGACAGATGGGAACAGTACTCATGCATGTCAACTCATACAGTTGACATAATGCTGACTAGCTGCCTCCAGATACTAAATTCCTTGTTTCTATAGTGTAAGATTATTGTCAAGAAAAATTATTAACCAGCTACTGGTATTTGTAAATACCTCATCATACACGCAGCCTTCAAATTCCCATAATGGAAGCTAATCTTGTCAAATACTTCTTTTTCCTTTTCTTTTTTAGCTTTCCTGTTCCTTTTTAGCTTTCCAAGAGCCGTATCTCATTCCTGTTTAGCTCACAGATTTTATCAGCTCTATCTTCCTAAAACTAATTTTTGTTCCACTAGACAGAAAACAATATTCAAACTCACCAGGCACAGTACATCTCTCCTTGCTGCAGCTGACGAGATAAAAATGCTGCACATAAAATTAGAGCACTTTTTTCATCTCCATCAGATTCTAGGTTACAGATCATTTCTAGAGCATCTTTGCAATCCACTTCTGCAATCTAGAAGGGAGGAAAGAAACTAAGACTAAGAAAGTGATTTCATTTTCAGACATACAGTCATCTGATCCTTTGCAAAAAGACAGTAATTTACAACTCAGTGAATATTTAACTCTATCAGAGATAAGCTTGAAAGCAAATTAGTGCGTTTCTAGATAGTGTCAAAACTGATTATGCCACCAGAAAAACTTATTCAAGTGAAAATAAACTTGTTTCTCAGACATAAGACTTATTTGTATCTACTGTTCAGGCACTGAAAAATTTTAAAGTACAACATTAATTATTCATATATATTACATACATATGGTAATTGTAATAAGCAACTTTATAACTTTAAATTGCAGCCTAACACAAAAAGATTATTACCTGAAATTCTAACCCAGTTTACTAGTCACTGATGTTACTACTGCTTTAATACAATAGCTGGGCGATTAATGAATCCAAAGTTTAACATGAATGTTCCAGTATTTTTAAAAAATCAAAGACAAAAAGAAAAGGGAAGCTGCACAGTAAGAAGCAGGTCAACTGAATGCTTTTCTTCTAGAAGAGCATGACAGTCTCTGCAACATAACTTATTTGTTCAAGCAATGATGGAAGCACTTAGTTTTGTAGCAAAACACAGTTACCCAGTAGTATTAGACTGTTGTTATCAGTACTGAATCAGCGAATTTGGTCCAGCAATCAAACTATAATTTTGAAGGGTACAGCAATTAATTTCTTCCTCTAAATCGGTACTTTGTAAATATACTAATAACCCTTCAATGAACATCATTTGAGGTTTAATAACCTCAAAGTCATCTTCTCAAGAAAACTGCATTTCTCAAGACCTCAGAGAGGATGGATTAACATAACTGTAGTACCAATTTAGACTGAAGGTCTGCTTTGCTCAGCGCCCCATCTCAGAGAGGGACCATCAGTTAAAAGCTTAGGGAAGAATATGGGAAGCTGAACTTACTATAAAAGGAATTTTTTTCTGAATTGTTTTTCCAGCCCCTCAGAGTTCCTAAGGGACCCAACTTCCAGCAAAGGTCTGTACAGCCACCAAGTCTGTCAGTCTAGCATTTCACACACTTTTCTGGCTATTCTGAATGGATACCAAAATTTCCACACTGCTAAAGAGTCAGCTATACTTCTTTACAGTTTACCTTTTGTTTTTTCCATTTTCTTACTGTTCTCACACTACGAAACGACTATTCTTCTCCGTTCAGAAGTCCACCTTGACATGTTAATAGCGTATCTGCCTTCTCCTGGTAATACATGAACCTTTCCGAACGGTTAGTAATACTACAAACTGTGCTGCAGCTGAAGCCGCAAAGCTAAGCAACTCAAGCAATCCAAGGTTTGGAAATATCTGAATTATGTTCTGTGTGATAACCCAATTTGAAGTTATCTGTATGTTATAGCATCCTAAGAAACAAGGCTACCCCATTCCTTTTGTCCATGGGATTCACAGTTCATCCACTGACCGAGCCCATTCTGCTTTGGCAGTGTGGCGAGGCTGAGTAATGAAGGAAGCATGTTTGCAGGGTCACAAATTCCAAGGTCCACTGAGAGTCTTCAGCAAACACACAGGATTGCACAGCCATGTCACAGCTCCTCCCGAGCCTGTTCTGGCAGGGTCTACAGCAGCCAGAGCTGGGAGGGTAAGACCGATCCAATCCTACTGTGCATCGGAAGAACACGCCCAGTGAGAAGCTGTCATCTTAGAATTTAGTCTGTATCTAGGGTAGGAAACTTTTCCAACTCTAATCACTGCATAGTTTTCATCCCTTTAAGATCAATTTCAACATGCTTAATACTTATTATTAACAAAAAAAGATGAGAGAGAGAAAAAGAGAGCAGAGACATGCAGACAGTCAAGAAAACTGACAATTGCAGTTACGGGTTTTCTTTAAGAAGGCAAAAAGCTCAGACAAAACTTTGGGGTGGAGTGCGAAATGAAGATGTCGCCTGAAAGAATGCAGAAGCGCAAAGCTGTCATCTCTTCTTTGACTTTTGCATTTAAATAAGAAGGATTTTATATTTCAAACCAGATCAAAGATCTGATTTCACCTTCAATTTCACCCAGGCATTTGGGTCAAAAAATGTTACATTTATTCTCTGAACTGAAAGTAGCATCTAAAGAGCCCCACTCTATGTACTAGGTACTACAAAAAAAGCTACAAATAGTAGCTAGACAAAATAGTAAGAGTGGGAAAACCATTACCTTGACCTTACTAATAAGATCTGAGGCAGAGTTTTAAAATACTTCAAGCAAAATCAAAGTTGTGGCAGAGCCAGAAAATGCCTGCTAGCGACCTAATATTACATTTCCATAAGTGTTTTAATTGAGTCATTACTAGTCAGTTTAAAAGCAACTTAAACAAAAAAACAAAATACCAAAAATATTTTAGATATTTTAAAAGAAAAACCTCTTCTACAGAGAAGCAGCCTATGATTAATGACTTTATTATCATTAAAGAAATGTCTGAAAAAAAAGTTCTTAATTTTTTTACTTACTTCTTCCATTAGCTTTTCGTTTGGTGATCCTGAACAAAGACAGACCAGGTAGGTTTGCTTGAAATTGCCTTTTGCACTGATTTCTGGATGGTCAGAGCACAGTTTTGCCAGCGCAGTAGCTTGCGTTAATTGCTTTGTTTTCATTAGGTGCTTAATACGCATATCCAGCAGGACAGGGCCTTCAAACACTAAAAATTCATTCACTTCAAAGAAAAACAAGCCAACGTATTACATACACATTTCACAGCAGGTTGCAGAGTTAACAGATGGCATTTACTCATTCATGCTTAACCCCTAAAATGTATACAAATCAAAAAAGATACAAAAGGTATGAAGCAAAGATGAGAAAAAGAGCATCTCCGAGAACTGGACTTATTTTAAGGATTCCCTGCTACAGATCTTTTACCTACTTGCAGGTTTTAATTCATTCTAATTTCTTGGCAAAATAGCTGCACACAAAACAGATTTAGAAAGCATATAAATATTAAAATATTTAGATACCATTTGATTATAGTTCTACAGAAAGACAACACAAAGTCACTACTCTCACATCCTTCTTTATATATTTATGCTATGCCTTTGCTAATAGTTGCCTTTTGAAGACCTTTCTATGAAAGGATAAATGTGACAAGTGTAGAAATATCTGAAGTCCTTCCTATTTCTGTTAAATATTTTGTATTACGCATCTGTAGAATGTAGTTAAACTCCTTTAAAAGTTTTTCAGCCAAATCAGTTTCCTACAAAAAGAGGCTTCTCTTGTATACATTTGACTATGTATAGTTTAAAACTCAAAGACAGGGGAATGGCTGTATTTTATTCAACTATATTTTGTAGATACGCTGCTACCAGAGTTAAACCTCTACTGTCTATGCTAACAACGAACCCTAGGTGCTTCAGTGGAAGGCATAAGAATCCTACAAAAACAGGGGAGCACAGGTTAGTGTTCCTACTCTTATGTATACATCTCAGGTCTCATCCAGATCTTCAAGATCAAAATTGCTACAGCTTTGAAGCATGAGGTTTAGTACTACCTCCAAAATATTTAAAGGCAGTTATTAAAACTGGATTGACTTTTGTTTAATCCTTCTGACATCAACCCCTCCCTGTGACAACTGTTTCCACAAGCTAGTTACACACTGCGTGAAAAATCTTTTTGGTTTTCAGTTATCCATATCTTAATTTCATGACACATTCTCTCATCTTTTTAAAAAAAACAAGAGAATTTTCTAATGTTTTTTGTTTCTATTCTTTCGTCAAAAACAGAAGATTCATGATATTATTTCAGTGTTGGGGTAAAATCTTGATCTTTCCTAAATGAGATTTTCTTCAGCCTTTTAGTATTTTCATCACCCCTTCCCGAAACCTTCTGGACACTTGCAGTGCTCACTTTCTGACACATCTTGGTAGAAATACTCATTATATTCCTCTTAATTTACTTCCCTTTAATTTCACTTGAGTCGTGTTGCCCACTCACCTAATTTGTATTTTTTTGACCTTCAGAGTCCTGTTTGGTCTTGATGAAATAATTAAGTAATTTCAGCATCTACAAAACTAATTACCTCTCTAGTATTTGGAGTATTCGTATATCGAACATGAGGTTTACTGAAAGAAAAAAGATCATCTCATTTTATTCTTTGCTTCCTCCCATCCTAGTTAGCTTTTGATTCATGACTGTCTTATTTTATCTCATATTTTCTCCCTCTTCTAGTTACTTATACAGGATATTACTAAAAGCCTATCTTGCAACTGAAATTAGGTCAACCGTTTTCTTTTTTTATCATTTTAGCACACAGAATTTTAGGGCAGGAAATACTGCCTTTTGCAGAAATCAGGCCTCTTGGATCCCATCATTATCTTTCATGCATTTGCAGATTTATGGTTGAATTATCATTTCAACCAACTTGGTTATTTGTTCAGGATCCTTGTGCATTATTACAAATGATCAGCCATGGCTCACTGGTGTGTAAGAATATTCAGTCAAATATGAGTTTTCTTCCTCTTTCCGTATCGATGGAGATACAACCAGATTTTTATTCATGTAGGAGCAAAGGAAAACTAGAGTGCACTAACAGACAATTGGCAGACGGTAGCCATCTTTGTGTTTACGAGAGGACATCTGCCTTTTAAGTAGCAGAATAAATGTTCCTTTAATGTTATTACTGGTGCCTTACAAAAAAATGTTCATACTCTTGTCAACCCACAAATGACCCAGCGATTAATTACATTCAATAGTTTTAGCCTTGCTCTTTCTCCTACCAGGTACCAGTAATCCTTTCACCCACGGTGTTTACTCCCAGCTAGTCTGCCTGGAACAACACTGGAACATTTTACCTTGTTTCTGTAACAAGATACAGGAAGACCTTAGACTTTAAGCTGTATTGGTAACCCAAGATGTTGCACTCTGATTTATTATAATAATTACTGCATTTAATATTTTAGAGACTGTGTTCTATCTTCCAGTCCTCAGTAATCCCCTTCCTTTAGTGTTTACTGCTTCAGCCAGCCTACCTTGCATAAGCATCAGGACATTTTCTGTTATCTTCTGAACAAGATATAGAAAGACCTCAGGGTTAAAGCTACATATTAGCTCTTAAGCCTTTATTTTAATCCAAGTGATTATAATCATTACAGTTAACATTTGAAAGCTCATCCAAAACACAAGTATTAATTATATTTATTTCGTAACTGAACTATGTATGACATTTCAAGACAAAAAATGGTACCAAGGTTGCAGGAGCCAGTCTACATTGGGGCAGAGTCTTAAGAATAAGATTATAAGATTTTGCCTTTTTTTTTTAATTAACATTTTATAGAAACATTTTCTAGTGCAGTGTCTTTTTCAAAGGTTATTGCAGACAAATTGTTAATTTACCATAACAAATGTAACTTCATAAAAATGCTTTGAGGCACAGTGCTTTTCAGCACAAGTCAGTTAACCTCTATGAGCACAAAACAAGTATTTAATGAGAATGATCTAGTTTATCAATAGCACGATTCTTTGAAAAATTATTAAATGTCATTTTTGTGCAACGCTCCACCATTCATTAGAATTCACAAACTTAGGTTTGTGCAAGGCACGTGCAGAATTCACGTAAGATTACAGAACTAACGAGAAAAAAAGCAGATGAGCAGGTAACATCTGACAGATGGTACTATGATCTACCAACTCTGGCAAATAAACTTGGAGATACTGGAATCTAACTTTTTAGACAGTTTCCCCGTTATTCCCTTGACTCCCATAGCTGGAGTCTCAGGTCACACTACCAAGTGATTCCACGTCAAGCCCACAAGAACTACTATGAACTTTTATTATAGGTAATGCTTATACCATACATGAATTAAGAGAAAAGCTAATCCATAGATTAGTAGCACACAGAACCATGAATAAGCTGCAAGCACAGTTCTGTAGCACTAAGTTCTCTACAGTGGACAGTCCACATGTATGTCACATTTTGGCTGACTGGAAGAGTTGTAGAGCACAAAGCAAAGAATTTTTGCCTTACTTAAGGCACACATAATCCTACTACTCTACCCTTCACCAGTTCTTGGGTAGGTATACATTAATCTACCATGGACTTTTGTGTCTTCTCAACCTCACTCTGGCCAAGGAGGATGAAAGCAGGAGGTGAATGTACACGTGGACTATCCATCTCAAAGAACTTCAGTTACTAGCCAGTAACCTCTTAAGTCATCTTCAAGTGTTAGTCCACATGTGCGTTCACACTGTGGCTGACTCTGAACTGTACTCGATACTTTCATATTTACCTGGAGCTGGGTCTCAGAATCCTTCATGCAAACAGCATCTCAGCACAACTCTGCTGAATGCAGCACCAATCCTGGATGCTTCTACGATGGCATAATGTCTGGTGAAAGGGTAAAAGAAGTTCCAGGTGGCTGCTTTGAATATACCCAGGAGCAAACACTTTTTTTGTTGTTTTTAAATGAGGCTGCTGGTGTCATTCTACTTCTGGTGGTGGATGCTCTGATTACTGAAAATAGTTCTGTGCTGGCTGTTTAAATTCTAACCTGCCTGTTATCCACCGCAATAATCTCTGAATAGCAATGGTTGTATCCTTGAACCTCTTTCAGTGCGACATACTTCAGAAGTCTGCCTACTACATTTAAACTTATGAAAAATTCAAGAACTTAATTCGTGGCATCCAGGTTTAAATCCCTAAGGATAATCAGAATCAGATAAAATAAAGCAGCAGCAGCCTGGCTTTTTGTAGGGTTATCTCAAATCCTTTTCCTCTAGACAGTTCTTCCACTCACCCTCAGCACCAGCCGAGGAGATACCAATGACAGCTCTGAAGGATTTCACCATCACTACAAGAAAATTACAACCTCGAGGATGGAAAAAACAGGTTCACGCTGAAGAGCACAAGCCACACTGACAGAAATTGAAGATGGAAGTGCAGTAGTAGAGTGTTTTAGCGTTGTATAGATTATCACATTACCCAAAACACTTAGGCATACTTCAAATTTCAGACTTTGGTATGCTAAACAATAAGGCCAAACAGATTAGCCACACAACTTCAAGAAACATAAATTCTGGTTGTCTTGAATTCAGATCAGCTTCAATTCAAGATTAAAATCAGTCCTGATCTCAAATTAAGCTATCTGGTAGTTCAGGAGGAGGCCAGGAAGATAAAAGACCCACTATCACGTAAAGAATTAAGACTATCTTACTAAGGTTTCCTTCCCTAACCAATTAATGAAGCAGAGACACATGGAAAATTCCTCGCTCCAAATATAAGTGCTTCTTGTTCATCACATGTAATCTCAAGAAAAAAAAAAAAGGAGTCATGCAGCTGAAACCTGAAATAGTAGCAAGTCCAGTCAACATGCAAACACAATGCTATGTCCAACAGCAATATGAAAACAGCTGACCAGTGCTAAAGCAGGTGAATCATTTACTTTCAGACTAGTCAGTGATCACAGCTAATACTGCCATCTTGAATTTAATGATGTGGATATTTTATTTTCACACATCTAGGATATCTTTCCAGATTTCTTTCTGCTTTGGTACTGAGACTAGTTGTTCCTGCTATATGAGGTTGATGGAAACTGGCTGAGTGGTGCTCCACAGCAAAGAACGTTACCACTGTGCTCATAAGAGATTTCTCAAATACTATTTGAGAAGATTGGTACATTGCTATCCTCATGACCTAATGGGATCATGTAACTTTGGGTGATCTCTTAAGTCTAAAATGTCCACAATGTTACATAGACAAAACTCAAAATTTGACAGATATTCTTTAGAAGGCAGAGGAGACAGGTTTAGGTGGAAAAAGAAGAAAATTCACATAAACAAACAAGTAGTTTACAGCTCCTGAGCACATTTTTAAGAGAGAATACTGTTGAGGAACCAGAATTTGAATTAAGAACTTGCAGGTCTAGTCGCATAATTGTTGTGGGTCCTTTTGGGTAAAGACAAAGGCAAGGGACAGAAGCAAGAAACAAGATATGAGGAACTGGGGGAAGGTGCTCTTTCTGGCACCGAACTGCTCTGAGGGAGTGGAAGGTTGCCTGGGTGTTCTTCAAATGAATGCTCACTGATCCACGACACAATACCAAACAGATCTGGGAAAGGTGAAAGGAGTTTCTCTCAGGAAATCTCTCAGATGGCAGTCACAAGTAGTGCTGTCAACTCCAGCTATCCACTTAGGGGGCCCACAAATGTCACCCAAAGACACTGCTGACAGCTCAGTTTCTGCAAATAAATTCTCTTTGGAGTCACCAGTCAAGAAAAAGAAAAAAAAAAAAATATTTCTCAGCCCATTAGGAATCCAAATTCCCATTTCCAGGTTAGTCCTCCATACAAAACAGACTAGCATTGTGGGAACAAGCACAGCCCCAAATTACAATGCTGATGTTCCACTTGCAGGGGCAGAGAGATAAATTTTCTTCAGAAACAACTCAAGTGGGGTATCAGCACTACAACAGTTCCCAAGGGGAGATTCTCTTTTATTTGGTGACATCTATTGCACAGAATCTGGTAACTTAAGCCAGGTTTCCCAACATTTGTGGTCAGAGATGGGCTAAAAATTCAGGGCAATGCCAATGTTTGTCACCCAAGCAGGTAAAAAAATCAAGTGGCCAGAGAATATTCCCAGTGTGAAAAGATTTTATATGTGCACACAAATGCAAACCTGTATCTACTGTATGCATGTAGTTCCTGCAGTACAGTGCAAGATAGATTTTACTATTTTGTATCATAGTACTGTATGAACATCTTGTGGTAATGCAGTAATACCCATGAGCAAAGAAATCAGTGACAGGCTCGCTGTTCTTGTCAGTGCTTCAAACAATTGGGTATCCTTCCTCTACTTTTTTTGAGCTCCTTACTGCATGAATCCTTACAGACAAACATTAATCAGAAAACTGAGCTGTACCCAAGGCAGTCAGGAGTAAGTCAATTACTTAATGACATGGCACTCAGAGAACAGGCTCCCTAACTAGCGAGTGAGTACCTCCCGCTCATATTTAGGTGCAAGTCATGCAACGGTCCATTCCCAAAACTCAGAGAGCAAGAGAACAGTCCAGACAAGCCTGCATTTGCTTGCCTGTAATCAGAATGAACCAGCTGTGCTGCATGGTCAGAAAAAATGAACTTGTCTTTCACACTGTCCTGAGTTTGTACAACTTGAAAATAGAGGAATTCAAAAGGATCTATCTCAGAGATGAAACAGATACCTAGTTGTGCTTCCTACAGGAGTCAACAACAGAGGCCTTCAAGAAGAGATAATCACTGACCTAAAATTCAGCAGATATCCAGTTATGTCAAAGATTCTGAATAGGTTATAATTATTCTGAATAGGTCATAATTAAGACTACCAAGACTGAAATAAAATAAACATGAAGAAACAGCAAATACAGGCAACAAAAGCTTAAGAGGATGGTACTAGGAAAAACATCTCCAGTCTTAATTAGTTGTTTCATCTCCAATAGATAAATGTTTACATTAACTATTACTCAAAGATCGAGTTGATCAAATCTGCCAAATGATAACATCCCAGTGTAACAAGCTGACTACTTAAATACTGCAGAACTTCTGAAATAGCAAATGGCAAAGGCAACATTAAGAACAAAACCAAAATCCTGTAAGCAAAGTTTACAAATATTCCAAAGACTCTTATACTGGAGTTAAAAGCTGAAGACTGCTGAGAGACAGTTGTCCACTGAAAGAGAGTAAGCGGTAGCCAGTGGGAGTGCTGGATTACAGACAAGAAATTCAGCTCTCTGGGCAACGGAGTTTTGGTATTACTAAAATATCCTTCAAATTAGCAAGAAGATAACATAAAACAATGCAGTATTACAGAGGATGACAATAGTTAGAGAACAGCTTGTCAACTGAGCAACAAAACCATGGATATGTAGTACGACAATCTTGCCGCTGACACAAGTAATAACTTTAACAGGAGTCAGTCAGTCAAGTCCAAGGCAGAAGCATCCTTGAGCAAACAACGTGCACGAACAAAGGGAATTCTGAAATGTCCATAAAAATCTTTGCAGGAAAACACTGATAAAACAAATAGTCATCAAAACCAGATTCAAGAGGGAGTTCTTAAAAAAACTCAAATATAAGGCAAGTAAAATATTAAATAAATCTCTCTCTTAGAAGTACCTTACTCTTAAGAGGACTAGACGGTGGTTGATATGAAGCTAGTAAAAGAGCACTCTGGGGGACTCAGAATTGCATACCAATCCAAAATCCGTATTAGAAGCATAATAAATTATTAAAAGAAGCGGCAAAATGCAAATCCCGTGGAAGAGTAAGCACAGCTTTTCTAAAAAAATAATAAACCACATTATACATTTTACTGGACTTATCTGAGAGAGTTGTGATAATGTGAATCAAGGAGATCCAATTAATTTTCTAAAGGCATTAAAAGAAACCCCTCAAACCCCCTAAAGCTATCAACCTATCTTGGTAGTAAAAAAATAAATAAAAATAATCCTTACACAGTCACATTGTCAGTTAAAAGAAAAAAGGAAAAAGAAAAACTCTCAGTGGGCTCCCTGAGGTTCTGTACCAGGATCTCTGCTGTCCAGCACTTTCATAACTATTTGGAAAACAGGGGTAGAGAACAAGGTGACAAAACATGCTGATAAAAGCAGGGTAGTAAAAACATGTCAACAGTAAAAGACTGAAGATGACTGCACTCCATAACGTGGCATAACAGACAAAATTAAAACGTTGATAAAAATCACAAAATTATTTTCATGCGGAAAAATTGCCATCCTAACTGTACCTACAGAAAAATAGGCTGTGTGTTAGGGGAAAATTCTAACACTGAAATAGGTACTACTGCTCAAGAAAGAAACTGGGACTAAACCAGACAGTTTTAAGAAAACATCAGTTCAATGCTCAGTCAAGAAGCAAGTCTAATGTTAGGAAACACTATGAAAGGAATGCAGAATGAAGCAGAAAATCAGTACATATATATGTTGGCTACTGAATAAACCTTTGGTCCTCTATATGAGGAATGGGACAGTAAAGCTAGAAGTTAATGTGGAATAGACACTACAGAAGAGAGAAGATGGCATATGACAGCAGTCTAACAAATCATGTCTTATGATGTACTCATTGAAAGACACAAGAATAGTTTACTTTTTAATAAATACAGAATATCACATGAAATAGGCAGGCATCAGGCTAAAAGGAGGCAGACAGTAAGAGGAACTACTTTACTTGATGTGAGAACTGTGTAACTGCCACAGACGCTTAGGTGTGACGGTTCATACAGATTCTAAAACCAATTAGGCAAAGAATCAAAAACCAGCTAAGACTTATTAACACAAGGATACCACTTCTGAATTGCAAGTCATTAACAATGAAAATAATACATCAGGAAAATATCATTGTAAGTCTCTGCTGATCATACAATCTTCCTTAGCAACTGCTGTCAGCCATACTCAAAACTCTGGTCTAAATGAATCTTTGGTAATGAGCCCCTTTGCATTTCATAACTGAGTAAATGCCGTATTTTTCACTTTTTGTTTTATGTCAAACAGTTTCTGCATACCAGTACTGAACTGACCGCATCGTAAAATAGCCCGTATGTAATCTCCTTTCACATGGCTTACAAAGAAAACGGCAAGAGATCTCCAGCCATGATTATAGTACATGCAAAATACCAACATTAAATTCTTTGTACATTTCTAGGAACATACTGTCTTAATAATTCAGACAACGCTTACAAGTATATTTATTTATATAGCTTATAAATTATCACATAAACTATATTCAAGAAAATACTTCCATATATCATAATAATATTTCAATGATTATAAAAATGAGGCATATTTTATGCCAGTCATAATTTTAAATTTTACCTTTATCTGGATCCAGCTGTTCCTGCGAAAGAATACCACACAACACTGGGTTCTTCCACACTCCCTTTTCTTGTGTAAGTGTAGTTAAAATGTGCAGCTCCCGGCTGCCATTTTCCATCAAGTTTTTATGAGCCACCTGAAGAATATATTTTACAAACCAAAGTATTGTTAAGAAAAGATATTCTTAATATATGTCTTTTATACTCCTTTATACCTTATGTAAAAAAAAAAAACACAACCCTTACCAGATAAAGAATTAAATGTATAACAAAACAATCTTAATATTCAGCCTACACAGGTTGTCTTCTGACTCTGTCACCTAAGATTTAGGCTGAGAAACCAAAATGATTGAGTGCCCCAAACTTCCCTTGAGATTTATTAACAGGGCTACTTCTTAAATTTCTGAAACTAAATTTTGAAATAGGCCTCCCTTTTAAAAATAGATGAGCAAATTCTCTGGTCCACATATTGGTCTGGCACCAGCTGCCTAAACTCATTCTTTTCAGACTCTGCAGCAGCTCAATTTTTATGCACTGGAGACACTGAAAAAATATTTTGGTAAAGGTGAAAGACTTAAGCTGTAAGACCTCACCGCATGGTTCTATGCAAATATGATTAAGGTAAGCTAGAGTCTTAAAATCAATTAAAATAGTTTCTACTGCATTTAGATACTAGAATTCTGGAAGCAGATGTATGCTTGTAAGCAAACTAAATAACTGCAAAAATCTGTGGCTTAAGTAGCAATGCACAACTAACACCTGTCCTTAAAAAAAAAAAAAAGGTTCATTTCTTTCTCTTCACTTTTCTTTTACTTTTCTACCTGCTCTGAAGGCTGTGGAACATCCCAACACAAAACACACCTCTTCAGAATGGATTTACATCAGGCAGTTGCTAGTCAAAATTCACTCTAAAAATCCGCCTTGCATCTTCCTATGTTATTTAGGCTGAGAATCCTCAGGTAGCTGTATCTTGTCTTTTTCACTATTATTCCTTCCTCCTCCCTAACCTCCACGTATTCCCGCCCCGTAGGCAGGACCTCCCACTACAGATTTCTGACAAATACTAAGGAGCAGAACTTGTTTCAACACCCTCCTTTAAAGCAGAGCTCTAATCCTGAACCAGCTAGTGCCCCATGGGAGATCTAGCAATCCTGCAGTATCGATAGATCTTTCACTCATAATGTCTCAAATGTACAACCATAAACAGTAAAGAAGGACTTATATATTATTTCTTTTCTAACAGTGTTAACAGACAAATATCTTTTAAAACACGAGCTTCCTTTCAAGTATCCGAAAGTATTTTTTTCCTCCACAGCTGCAACATGAACTATGACAGATAAATTACATGACTGACAGCAATTACTGCAGAGTACATAGGATTTCCAGCTGAAGGCCTTGATCTTTATCAGTCACCAGGAAACAAGTCTTCAGACATGCTACATACTTACTATCTCCCAGGTTTCCAAACCATTCTTAAAAGCTATTAAGTCTTCATTTCATGAATCAAACTCACCTGTACAAAAGCCTGAAATTCTTCCCATTTATTTTCAGGTAAATCAAGAGGCAGACACAGTAGAAGTTCAATACAGCTTCTGGAAGTCAAATGAGAATATCATTTGAGGCAATTTTTGGCTTTTAAAATGTATAATCACCAATTCTTTATTCTAGCATCCAAATAATTGTTTGAAATGCCAAAGTCATAAAACAGTTTGCTGGCTTTGAACATACAAAGAAAACGTGGTCATGGAAACTCTTGCAGAAACTGTGAAAGCAAACTCTCTAGAAGACACTGATTTTTAAAAAAATTGAATTTGAGGCCCAACCCTGTAACAGCCTGTGTAAACTGATGCACTTTCAGATTGCATGCAGATCAATAGTAGCAGAGTGTTTCAAGGCAGGGATGTTGGCTAGTCCTACATCAGGAGTCCTTCTCAAGACTGCCCCATTTCCAACAACCACAGATGCTCTCTCACATACAGCATTCACCATGAGCAAGGCAGGTGCTTCCCAAGCTATTTAGAATTTCTACAGATTGTGAACTGGATTGGGAAAGCCTTTAGGCAATGAAAAGCTAATACCACACAGGGTGGTTTTAGTAACTGAAAAACATACTCACAGTGCTAAACGTTCAAGCACAAAGGCTACGTTTTCACACTCAGAGGTAAGATAAGGTCGTGCTTTAACATAACTTCGGATAGCCACTGTATACACCTCTAACAGGGGCAGAGGGTCTTCCGATGTTTTCCACTTTTCTGCATATTCCAGCAAAGTCTGTTTAGGAAAAGGAAAAAACAACCCCAAAATTCAGGCACACTAGTAGACTATCCTTCTTAATGATTACATCCTTCTCCTTAATATGAATTACATGTTGTCAAAGCATGCCTTTTTTTCCTTAAAATTTATTGTTTCATTAACACTGGGACTTACGATTCCCCACACAATCACGCTCTGATCATATAAAAATGTTATGATTGACACTTCTCCCTTATGGTATCACCATACAATTCATTTTACATTCATATTTTCCAAATATAGAAGCCTGAATAGCGTATCTGGGAACATACATACTTAACTTGTTTTTCAGAAAGTCATAATTAAGGGACTGAAAACTCATTTCTTTGACATTCAACTTCTACACTTCAGCTTCTAAAGCAAGTAAATTTGAAAGTATTAGCCTTTATTTTAACTTCTCTGCGTTCAGGAACAGTTTTACATTTCTTCTCTCGCCATGTTGCTGATACAGCTATCTTCAGGATATCACTTTTTACATGGTCCTCAAAGGAATATGAGCTATGCATTTTAAAGACACCATTTATACACCAAAAACTCCTTAGTCAAAAAGTTGTCTTCCTACTTGCCACATGAATACCTACAAACCATGATTTCGAAATAAAACTCATGAGAGTGATGGAGTAAGGACCACCACCCCAAGTACAAAAGGCTTCTGGTCACTTCAGTAAGGGCCAGGCAACTTGGACTCAGACTCATACACTAAGGTGGAGTAGCTAGTAAGGTTCTCAAGTCAACATCCAAACCATGCCCTCCATAGGTCTCTGCTCTCAAGTCTGGGGTAGCTTAACAGACTGCAAACTAATTCTGACACACTGGCAGGTTGCAACCTGTCATACTAAGATGATCGGTTTTGCTGCTTGCTTTTTGGGGGAACAGATAGTAATTTTGGTTGTCCGACACCCTGCTCAAAGCAGGGCCATTAGAATGAGCTGTTTGGAGTAATGCCCAATGAAACAGTGAGCGGAGAGACTCCATAGCCTCTGTGGGCAACCTGTTTCTGAGTTGGACTGCCATTCATTGGGCTTTTCCCCCACCAGTACCTAGAGGCAGTCCCACAGATTCTCAATAAAGGGATTAATCTCCCTCAACTTGCTGGTCACGCTCTTGCTAGCCCAGCCGAGGGCATAGCTGGCAGCTGTTCAAGAGAGCAGCCAGGTTGGTGGTCACAGGGCTGCTCCCTGGCAAGCTGCCCCAGCATCTACAGGTGCCTGGGGCTACTCCCTCCCACAGGCAGGGCTTTGTGCCAGCCTTACCTGCGCTACCTGTCAGTCCATTCCCCCAGGGTGCTGAGGTCCCTCTCAACAGTCTCCCTGACCTCCCGCATATCAATTGTTCCTGCCAATTCAGTATCATCTGCAAATGTGCCGAGGATACAGTCTGTCCCCTCATCCAGTTCACTAATAAAGAAATTAGAGAGTATTTGCTCCAGTGTCAAGCCTTGATCGGATGCCACAAGCTGCCATCTGGACTTCGTACTTCTAAGCGCAAGTCTTTGAGACCCACAGTTCAGCCACCTTAATATACTGCTGGGATAGGTGGAGTATTTAATGGATTTGTTTATAAGGACACTACAGGAGACAAAGTCCAAGGCCTTGCTAATGTCAGGCAGAAAAACATCTGCTGCTATCCCCTCATCTGCAGAACCAGCTTTTTCATCACAGAAGGAAACCATGTTTGTCAGTGTGAAAGCATTTTACAGAGCTCATACTGTCAAGGCCATTTAGCAAAAGTCATGGTTCCTGTTTTTATTAACATTAAAACAATTTTGACAATATTGGTTCAATTCTGACAAAGTTTGCTCTGGGAAGGAAAATCAGAGCCCTGTTCTGGACAATCAAACTCTTCTGCTACAGAATCCTCCACATACCTGAACAAAAAACAGAACAAAGTGGTTCTCAACTAATTTTAACATGCAAACACTAAAGTTTTGTTTAATTTTTAATATGTGAATGCAACAACCTTAATGAACTTGCTTTGCCTGGGATATAATGCAACTCAAACGATAAAATCGGACTTTGAGCAAGTTGTCCCTGGCTTTACGTACTAGGAGGTAAAAAAATGGAACATTAATTCTTCAGGAGAGGCAAGTCGGTCACATTAAAAAACAAGATAAAACAAAACTAGATTTATTCCTGTTTTCAACTCTACTAAGTTTAGCACAAGTTAAATTCAGGCATTGCCCTGCCTATGTTAGATATCAGTACTGAGTTAGCTAGTGGTACTATTAAGAATATACTTCAAATGCTCATATTTGGCAGTGTACAAAATAAACCCTCTCAATGAAAAATGTCAACTATATTAAACTGATTCAGAAAACTGTTTAATGTGGTTATTCACAGTCACGATATCAAAACCAGGTTATAGCACAGCCAAAACATGGATCAAGGGTATCCCAGTCAAGGACGTAACAGGTAATAAACATACAGTTTTTGGCAAACTATTGCATTAAAACCTATTTTGGTTTTAAAGGAGGTCTTAATACATGGTCACCTTAAAAGAAGTTACACGCTTTACTTTTCTGCTGCAGCAGCAGATGCTTCTGCACCATCTAATGCTCCCTCCTGAAACCTTTAACCCGACTGGAATATTGTCTGGTTCACTGTAACACCCAATATGATGCTCTCCTAACAGCAACAAAAAAGCATCACAGATCATGGCAGAGAAATCAAGGAAGAGTAAAACAGAGCAGAAGCATGAAAGAAGCAACAAAGGAGAACTAGATAAACAAGCTAACAACGTTAGCAAACATCTATTTCGGTATCATTTGGCAATGTTGATCAATGCACTAGAATAATCAGATCAGAACAAAGGAGTCTGCTTCAAAGAATCTTGAAAGAAACTCCAGTAAAAACTCTCCCTCTGCCCAAACACTCACATAACCACATGTACTATGACTTCAGTTATTGATTTGTCACACATGACATGTTTAAGGATGTTAGCAGCAAAACAGCAAAGCTGAACAAAAAACAGACTACGAAAGTGTGCTTTATATCCTTCACTCTTTGAGTCTTGAAGATTGCTTGGTTTTAGACAGAACAGGCAATGATTTCTTCCCCTCATCCAGCTGACAGAAGTACTCACATTAAAAGAGTGAATGAGACAAGCTTCAGGTTTACATGAATGCCACAGAATTGCAGAAGAAACCCTTTCTCCTTAACTTGATGTTGTTTCTTGTTAAGAACACAGCAGAGCAATCAACGCAGCACCTTTCACAGTATAGTACTATAGAAAATTTAAAATAAAAAGCATACTTGTATAATCCTTTTTCCTTATGGGATAAACTTTTCCTTCTTTTAAGTGCTTGGGTATGACTTGTATTTTTGCACTGGAGAAAACAACACACAACTGCTTTTTGTTAAAATGAATACTATAGCTCAACCAATTTTACACTTGCTTAAAAGAAACAATTCTCCCTGTAAAAGGGAAACATAAAAACAAGTTGCTGGTGACATTGAATAAACCAGGAACGAACACAGTAATAACACATTGTCTAGCTTACCGTTCATACGGATTCTTAAATATGCTGCAAAAATTCTTTGCATTAGCTGGGAACGCTACCTAGCTCAGAGAGTCAGCTTCGTAAATGGAGATGAACAGTTAACGCTAACATTGTCATATCATGAATTACTTCCCTTTTTTGACTAATTTGAAACATTTCTCCTTTTAGAATAAATATTAAAAAAACAAAAACAAAACCCACAAAACCACCAAACCAAAAAAACCAAGCAGTAGCTAACTTATCAGACCAAGGCAGCAACAGGTTGCATAAACTACCATTCAGTTTTATCCAGCTGATTGTCCAAACTTGCTAGAGCCGGCCTGGCCATCATATATCTGCCAAATAGCTTCTGCCAGTGAGATAAGTTTGTATTTAGGAAGTTGATACATGAAGTCATGAATCCTCTTTAATACTAGAAACACTGGGTTTACCTGCTGAAGACTTGATGTAAATCTCATTTTGAATGTGGCCCATCTGCCTTTACTAGTGTCCTCTTCAGAAGACCACAGCAAGCAGCAAGATCAATGCAAGCTTTGGCAAGTGAAGGACATTTCAAAGTTAGCTACCAAGCCAGGAAAACATATCCTGAAAGTCTCAAAGTGTTCAGTTGAGCAGAAGAGGGAAGAAAAAAGCGGTGAGGACGGAGAAGGAAGCAGGGAGATGTAACTAAGCAATTGGTCATCTGAGAAGTGTGAATGAAGAATTATCAACAGGATTCTCACCAGCTGTGCAAAGACATCAACACCTAGAATCTAAAGAAGAAACCAACAGCCTCAGTAGAGACAGACTGATTCATAAAGCAAGTTATGACAAGTGACCATGGAGACCTGTAACAACCAGATGAGAAAACCTCACGTTTCATGGGGCAGAGAAGAAACACCTTATAGGCAGTCAGCATGCTAAAAAAACCCAGCTCGGCAGTATCACCATCTGATCTGCACAAGGGAGGACACTGAAGACTGCAGGCCCATTACGACAGAACCCAGCCGGAGTTCTCCCAGATAATTAGGAACTTTACAGAAATACCACGTAGTCATTAATACCAGAAAATTGGATTGGGGAAGAACTACAAAAGCACTTGCAGAATCTATGAAAGCCCAACCAACACAACTCCAATCCACATCCAGATTAATAAGGATAAATTGAAGCAAATAAAATTTAGTTTTCGAAAGAAGAGGTTTAGCAGTAGTTAACCAAAGCTAAAATAAAAGTAGATAGGGTCAACATATTGGCAAATTCTCAGAATCCACCACCTAACAAAAATATTTGGTATGTTGGTGAACTGTTAGTACCAGTGCTGTCCTCTAAAAGTGGAACGTACAGATGCACATGTATATAGCAGATACACACTGTATAAAGCAAGCAGTTTGCGCTATAACATAGTGGCACTAATTTCAGCATTAAATAGTGCTATTTTTATCTCGTATATATAGATCAGCCACTTCCAAGCCATTACATGAACTATATTAAGCACTTACGCCCACCACGCCCTTCAAAAGTATTCATCAGTATGACAGATTTCCTTGTCTGGATGTCCCTAGACTACACAGCACTACCACTGTACAAAGAAAATCAAATTCATTCTGCTTTGCTTAATGAATCATTGTTGTGCTCTGCTTACAACCATAAAAAGAAAGAATTTTACCCCCAGCCCTGGGCCTCATTAAGTTATTTATCTCCCTAGTCAGGACATGCTTGTTAATCAAGCCAAGTACTGTATTCGGAGCACAGCAGCAAAGTTTTGTTCCTCTGTGAGACTTGAAACAGGCATTTTATTTCAGCAGCAGCTTACACAGTCAAGAATGGTCCAAAAAATGGAATCATCTCAACTTGTACAATCAAAAAAAATAAATAAATCAGTAAGTATTATATCTGTGATTTAAACTGTGGAAAATATTTAGCCATGGGTAATACTCAGACAATACATTTTAGCATTTTCAGTCTTTATCAGAACCCTTACATGAATGCTGCTGTAGCAATGCACCCACCAGAGGATGCTTTTCTACTTTCTAAAGTTATAATGAGCAATCTTCTTTGCTAAAACTACTCCTACAATACCAAAGCCGTGTTAAAATATGTTTCATGCTAAAAGAAGGCACTATTTACTATTAGCAGGAGTTTCACATGTACAGTCCACATCTACATATTTCTTCAGCTCTTAAGAGTTTCTTACCCCTGGAAAAGGGCAACCTTACTTAAATACGTTAGAACTTGCCTGGGGCTGCCGTTTCCGTTCTAAGAAGCAAGGAAAGTCACAGACAGTAGTCACACAGGTAAGCAACACCTCTCAAATCACTCCAGTAACTACCAAAACCTTTATTTCAGTGACTTTCCTCAAGCACATCCACACAGAAGACGACCCCAAGCAACAAGCTTGATACAATCAAGTTATCTGGAGATGAGCCTTTCGGAGCTGCACACAAAGAGCAGCTGCAAGAAGTGCCTCCACAAAGCCAACTCTGGCAGTTGCAGAGGTAGCTAAGTGATGACTGAGCTCCACGCGAACAGTCAGGTTCAGGAGTAACAGCACTTCTTGGTGAGACCACTCCACCGCTTCGCGTTGACATGGAGCCCGTTCCCACAAAGCCAGGGCTCCCCTTCGGTCGGCACAATCCCACTACTCACTCCTCCTGTACCCATCAGTAACTCGCCGACCCAAAACAGCTGCTTTCACAGGAACCATCAAAGGATCTGAGTCAAGAAAACAGGGCAAGCTTTAGTCAAACCTGGGAAAGAATGGCTACAATTCTGCTAGCATCAACAGAAATTTCAAAAGAAAGTGAAGCCTACAGTCAAAAAAGGGGATAACATAAGAAAATCAGGGAAGCAGGTCTCCCGTATCAACCATGCAAATGATTTGAGAAACTCTTGCTTGGCTTAAGATTCTGCCCTGTGAAGAAGGCAGGTATGGTCTAATGACCAGAGCCACTCACAGCTTCTATCATCAGACTGATCATGAACAAATGAAAATGAATTGGGGATCCTGAGTTTGGTATCATCATATAGAGGAAGATGCAGAGAGATGCTGTACACCCTAATGATCCTGACACTGTAACTACTTCAATCAAATCCGGTTCCACTGACTACTCTGGACTGGTTTAGAGTTGGATGCTTAGGATTAAAGGGTCTAAAGGGAAGACGACATATACCATAACTTGATTCAGAACAAGAACATCCTAAAGCCAAGATCAGGAGAAACGAAGCTGATATTGCTTACTAAACTCTACTAAATGCCTTGGAACGTCAACAACCCCGAAGCACGGACTGCAGCATGGTAGATTAGGTCTACCACAGTAACGTGGTTTAATATGCTATGTCAGGAATAATGCGTAGCCATAATGAGTCTGTATGGAGATTGTGAGGGATCATCAGAACAAGAAATCTTTTGAACAGAAGACTTACTATCTGCAAACTGAAGGTAGTCAGCCATGAGCCTCATGTACAAAGAGCACCTACATCAGGCAGGTATTCCAGAACAGCTTATGCACAATGTCACCAGGGCAGCATGCTGCAGCTCTGAGTGCAATGGTCAAGGTCCATTAGATTCCACCCCTGGGTAGAAAGCCCACCTACATGAGGCTTGTTAGTGGAAAATGCCAAGAACTGAATGTCAACAAAGATTGTCAGTGAGGATGGAAGATGTAGCAGTCTGAGTAAAGGAAGTAAGGTATTGCAGCAATGACTCTGGAAGACTTCATCTTCACAAATCTCCTAGAAAAAACAACACTAGGTGAAGTCTCCTTCACATACTCAAATACTGAACTGGATGGGGCAGGGGCACAACCTCTAGCAACACTTCAAGGATAAAGAAGTTTCTCTGTCTTAAATAAATACACACGTAATTCATATATGTGCGAATGCATACACAGACTACCATATTAAGACAAGTCTCCTTTCATTTGCATTTTTCTTGCTTTGGGACTACGATAATTTTGTTGTTCTTAAACCAAATTATTTTTTTTGTTACTTGAAAAAACAGATTGGACAAATAAGCTACATAACCAAAGGAGGTGCCAGTAGATTCAAGAAATTAACATAGTTTCAGAGATGGAAGCTTTAAGGTGTGTTGTCTGTAAAGTATTTCTGTAACAACTCAAAAAGACTTAAGTCTTATGGTTCCTCTGTAAGAAAACTGCTCCTTTTCTGAATTCCACATTTATCAATTACTCTGAAAAATCAAAGACAACCACACTGGTTAACATACATGGTGAACATTTTTGGCTAGCATTCCATGTGAGTAAAGATCAAAACTCAGCCTTGTGGCATCTGAAAATTTTATATAGCAAAATGTATATTCTGTTGTGTGTAAGAAATTTAAGTTCAGCAGTACTGGAATAAGCCAAACCAAACAAGGAATAATTTATATACTTTGAAAAAGTGTATACTTTTTTAGTGGATGAGGGAGATTATTTGAGGTATTTATTGGTGGTGGGGATGATAAGAATAAAGCATTTACAATAGCATGAGAGAATTTACAAGTTATAACCTCTCTTGTGGACTCCTATCAAATTCCGTATGTTCTGGAGTTGTGCTACTTAGCATGCATGGGAATTATTGCCAAACTGTTACATGAATGCAAAAAACCCATCACGCTTCATATTAGAGTAGCTATGCCAATGCTCCTCCTTTCTCAAATAAGACCGCTGTGTTTCCTCTCGGTGTGGCAGAAAGTAAGGTAATTTAGATCCCAATAAAAAAAGAGAGGCAAGACTCTTCACATTTCTTGTGTGTGCAAACCCATACACACCAACCGCAGAATATGACGGTTAACACCTATACTCTTAAACAACGTAAACTCATCAAATGCACACATTATCTAAATAGCTAAGCTAAATAATATTACATAGTTGTAAAAAGAACTACCAAGGACAGTGTGACACCCCAGGGTGTTCAGTGACGCATTTTTTTTTAAAGTTTTGGCACTGTCTTTATTCCTGTGCAAAGACAGTTAAATACTGAGTGTATCAGTGAAGCACCTAAGCCAAGCTCACAATCTTTCACTTCAAACTGCCTTGAATGAAAACTCAGTTGTAATTTTTAAACAAAAAGCCCTGACATTTTTCCACCTGTCAATGTGACTGCAAGTAGTTCAGTAGAGGAACAGATCTTCCAGGTTTAGCAAGTACTAGCACCACAAAGGTTAAAGGAGTTTTGATTATTTACATCACACTGCCAGCAACCGCAAGAACATAAGGTGGATATTAGTTTGAAATGTGACTATTTAGTATTTAATTTGTAATGTCACGACACTTCACACTTGAACAAAAAATTTTGGTTGTCTAAATCAAAAGCCACCCAGGTTTTTGGTATCCTGATAAATTTCGAACTTAATGTAAAATCTATTATTACAGCACTTACATTTTGTTATAAAACATGCTTTAAGAATTAGCAGCTTGTGAAAATATTTCTTTTGTCACTGCTTGTATTTTCTCTAAGATTTAGACTTGAAATAGAGGCTTATAATTATGTAAGACACAGAATATGTCAGAAAGAGGTGTTTATCAAGACACTGTATCAGTTAGTAGAACACAGCTAATTTTGTGCTGAAGACAACAGGAACACCCTCCTGTATATGCATGTGCACAAAAATGTATGTGCAAAATCAGGTCCCAATACACTAACCCAGGCCAGAAAATTGACCCTGGAGCCCGATCCACAGGCCTACAAGCCCATAGAAATTTTGGCTTTTGCTTAAAAGAAAACTATTTCTAGCTCTTGTTTTTTTTTTCTTTTCTGATGTTAGCTGATATAATTATATATTCAACTCTTCAAATGGCATACAACCTGTCCTTCCCCACAAAACACCCGTTCTGATCAAGATCCTTGAGGCAGTACCGTGAACCCGACGACTCCACTGCCCCTCTCTTGTTATAAGCTGTCATCACGATTTCAAAACAGAAAACCTGAGAAGTAGCTGGAAGCAGCAGCACAATATACCGATAATTTAAATCAGTAATTCTAGTTTCTTGTGCAGGCAAGTATCGCAGTCTTTATTGCTTACAGTTTCCAACACTCTGGGGAAAAAGAAACAACAAAAAAAAACCCCAACCAAAACCAAGCTCATTGCCAGCTCCCGCAAGAGACCATGATACACAGGGTAGACGTGACCCCAGCACACTGCCCTGTCTTTCTGTTTCCTCCAATTTAAGGGTATGGCAATATGTACATTCTTTTATTGTTGCACATGCAACTCCATAGTGGAAAGAACAGATTTACACAAATGGAGAAGGAATAGCTTTTCCAATTTCTTTTTGCAGTGCAAGTTTTTAATATGCTTTAAAGAGCAAGGACTGAAAGTAAAGTTAAAAAGATTTTACCCAATGCTTCCATTAAGGAAAATGGCTTATACTACTCCGATGGGTTGCAGTAGTCCAAAATACTGAATTATAACTTCATTGATAAAAAAAGCTAACTCAAACTCCAATAGAGAGTATAGTGCTTTCGTTCCTTTTTTCAGCGTTACTGACACTACTGACAGTTTAAAGAAGTTGTGATTCTGTGCTTACTTGTACTCTGCACAGCCATTTTCCTCATGTTTGTTCTTTATCATCTTCCAGCTAACATTCATGGAGTAAGGGCTCTTAGGATCTTGAGAAAATCCATGACCAGAGGTAATCCTGAATCAGCAAGAAATAAGTTCTAATTCCCATCAGCTCCCCAAGTACATTCAGTGTGCAGACTCAAGTGCTTGTGCCAGCACAAAGCAAAGAAAGCAGAATTACTTCTTTTCAGGAAAATGTTGTCTTAAGACTCTTAAACTGCTGCATGAAATAAGTAGGATAACATGAGCAGATTTATCTGATTTCTTCTTTGAGCAACACCAATACAAGTAGTGACTTTCATGTCGTCTTGCAGGACATGTGCACTGCTTCTATATTCCATAATTTTATTGCCTATATGCTAATATTTGTAAAACATGCAACTCAGATCCACTTTGTTTAACGTGCTTTTTGAAAAGAGCAACTGGAATTTCCTCTAGAACACTATGAAAATTAAGAATCAGCCACAGATGTTTCATATACATTCATGATTTATGAATTGAATATGGCTAGTAATTAAAACCACCGAGAATTTCACTGGTCATAAAGCTAAACTAATCTTTGCTTTCTTAAGAGTCCCCTGAGTTAATTTTCTAATTCACTTCACTATTCTTCAGCAACCTCAGTATGTTACTAACCAGCTCAGCTGAAGACAAGTGTCTGTTGCTTGGTATCTTGCAGAAACTGTACCGTATCTGGAGATTCTCACTCAGGCATCGTTTGCAAAGCAACAAGACTAGATACAAGCCCCAAAAGTTACTCTCCTTGCACTAGACAGTTTTTGTACAAAACTCTGGTTTTGTACAGTCTGTACCTGCTTTATTTGTCAATTTTCAAATCAATCCTGTATGAATGCTGTTACATTCAAACAGTTCTGATCAATTTTATGTATTGTCTCACTAAATTGAGAATGATGAAAATTATGTGCAGTATTTTTTTCCTTCTGGAAGGGAATATAACCTAAAGAAGAGAAATTAAAAAGCACAGGAAGAGATATAGCCATGATTTCTTTCTGTATTTGAATGTCTAAAGTTTGCCTGTTTAAGGCTTCGAGTTTACTAGACTGCTATGGGAAAAATCTCCAATAATTATTCTTGTCAAACAGTTAGTTCAAAAACATTACCTGCCAAAAATCTTTATTTTCTCTTTTCTAAAATGTACAGGAAAAGATGTTTCTTGTCAAAATCCCATGTAAATTTTCAGACACTGAGAAAAGCAGATAATTCTCTTAATTTAGCTTGGAATGCCAGAGATGCACACATCACACACAAGTAAGTAAATGGTCTGTCAGTACCCTGAAAGATAAGGATTTGGTTTTAGTTGAAGGAATAAATCACCTTACTGTGGTGATACTATTATCCTACTATAAGACTAGGAGAGATATGCAAATTGATATGATTTAAATAGATGTTCTTTGGAAACAGCTGCCTTCTACATTAGATCTTGTTATAAACTCAGATCCATTGCCAGACATCACCTTTTAAAAACATACAACAAAAGTGAAAGGGAGTAGGATCCGTAGTACCATGTACCATTTCCTCCACATAAGTACTGCTCAAGTGCTACTCATCATCTGTGTACTTTTCTTTTTCCATGCAAACTGGGGAAATACAAGGCTGTATGTATTCAGTTCCTTCAGGTCACGAAATATATTGCCTGTGACCAGCTAACGAACAGTGCAAAAAGAGAGTCGTAACTTGAGCTTTAAAACCTCCATGTTACTATCTGCTTGCAGTTATTTCACTCTCACTTCTTCAAATTTCTTGTGTAATACTTCTGATGAGAAAGAACTACCTTTCAAATACAAACAAGTGTATTTTAAGAACGTAATGCACAATAGTAATCTAAGATACCTCCTGCTTGTCAATGTCCAAGTTACTAAAGCACGAAACGATGAGCCAGGTGAACCAGGCAAAGCCAGACACTGCGGCCGTAAGGATATGAAAATGCTTATCGTGCCTATTGAGAGAGGCTTCCCATCCTAACTGACCGCCGCTGAATGCCATCAGCACTGACAATGCGGCCATACTGACCTGTGAAGAACACAGAACGGACGATGCCTCCCACTTTGTATTACCAGCACAATCCTCTCTGTTGCACTACAAAAATGAAATGTAGTCCTGAAAAGTAGGCTGGAAGACTATTATCAAAACTTCAAATGAAATTAAAATGGAAAAGTTGGCCATTGTATCCCAACATCCAGTACTCTATGCATTTCCTCATTCTTGAACTGCCATCTTTCTGCTTTTGACATTTCAGAAGTAATTTTACTGAAGCTCAGACAAGTGAGATCTACTGTATCTCTTGTAAAAAACATTTTTTCCCCTTCATGAATCTGTATTTCATTTTGTCGTCTTTTCCATTTATCTCCATACCTTGCAGATAATCACTAACTGAACATAAGGATTTAAAAGTCTGACTAGTAGGTCTAGATCATTTCTCTCTGTATTCCTTCTCCAACAAATAAGCTGTCTACTATTCAGTTACAAAAACAGACCAGTTAGTAAGATAAACACCTGCCCATACTAACTCCAAGGGTCTCTAATCTTAAGTCAGTTTTCACTTCCAAAACTAAAACCTATCCGCTTCTCCCTGAAAAAGTATTTTTTTATGCATGTGCTTCATATTGTTGACCTTTTAGGTATGGTAGTCATGAGTTGCAACTAATTGGTTAACTATTACTCAAAAAAAAAAAAATAGAACAACATTTGAAACTGCTGTTGACTTTCCTTTCCCAGGAGAGTTAAGACCACCATGAAATATTTGTTAAACCAGTAAAGTTCTTGCAGTATCCACGGTTCTCCAAGAGGTATAGTTTATCAGTAGTGGAACACGCACACAGACACAACTCTATGCCCAAACTTGAAGTCTCCACCAGTTACATCTACACAGTAAATATCCTCATTGAAAGCTCTTGCATTCAGGACCAGTATCTTAAAGGAGAAACACTGAGGAATCTCAGTGCATCATGTGCAGCACTCCAAGACAGAAGCACGCAAGGCAACCGTGCACAAGCACAGTTCTTCCAGACGCATTCACACTAAAGGTGTGCATACATCCTGGTAATTAGGGACATCAAAATATTTTGAGATCTCAGTATAATTTTGGCAACTAGGTCATCAGATATAGAAGCCTGAAGAACCATTTCATGAATATACAGGTTTATCTGGTTGCTTTAAGATATCCAAGACAAACACATCGCTTTAAAAAATGAATACATTGGTGCTTTTTAATACTGAGAGATTCACTACTGAAGTATTTACAGGAGATAGATATAAACAAAAACTGTTTCACAGATCAGTGGCTTAGACTATTTCAAACTGTGATATGAAAATAAAGCTATTACACATAAACCAATTCCTCAGCTTAGGGGCAGAAAAATACGGTGAGAAATAAAATGTCTTTATCAAAGAAGTCAAAACCCAATGAATTTCCACTGTATAAGACACTGCTTTCCAGGAATAAAGATAACAGGATGAAATGTTCTCTATTCTTTTTAGGATAAGCAAGAGGGAATTTCTCAACTTGCATGCACAGGTGACAAGCCACTAAACAGCAAGAGAGCATGGGTACTGGAGAGTAATCCAGTGATACAAACTGCAAGACAGCTTAGCTCATGGCAAAGCCCCTGAATCTTAAGAGATGAAACATGAGGAACATGATAACTTGATCTGTATTCTTGATCAAGTAGCTAGGTATGCAGTTGTGATGTTGATGATGTCTTCTGACTTAACAATAGGGGAATAAAAAGTTTGGTGTTTTTTTTTTTTCTGGGAAACGCAGCTAATGTGCTGATTCTTGGGCTGGAGCTAGACGTTCATCTCATTCAAACGAAGTTCATTTTTGAGGGCTGTCTTTTTCAGAGTAAAATTCTATGAGCCTGAAGCATAATCTCACTGGTGGCTGCAATCACTAAAGAACTGAGCATGTGATGAAAACAGCATTGTTCAAATTCCTGGAAAGCTGGTAACAGTCTACTTTTAAGGAGCAGTTTAGGATAGTTTACAAACTAAGCTGGACTTCTGGCCTCGACAAAAATCCAGCCCTGTGCAAGTATCATTACAGAACCAAACGAAAAGTCAGTCATGGAACTGGACTGGTAAAATAAAAACAAGCCTGTGAGTGAGCGAACAGATTTCCTTTCAAAGCTGAGCATTAGTCCTGGTTTGCAATGCTGAAACCATCCCTGCTTCAAGAACTCGCTGTGAATTGGAAGATGACTAGGATGACAGTAGGCACAACCGAGGAGCAAAAGATGATGCGCTGGGCAGTTATGTCCTCAAAGCCCCACAGCATCTAAAAAGGACTTGGTTCAACAAGCATTTCCAGACCATCCGAACATAATTAAGTGAATGTAGCAACATTGCCTGTGATGCCTCTCTTCTGTATCATGAGGAAAACGGACTGACTGCTTGAGAATAGCTTTATAACATGTCTTCTTTCTAATGAAGTAGCTGGAATACTAAAAATATATTAGATATCCCAGCTTAGACATCTCTTCAGTCAAGAGGCTTTGGTACCAAAACTTCAGTACCAGATCATCTCTTTGTGAAGTCCCACAGCAAAGTTACATCCTAAAGGGACACCAAAATGATCTTTACAGGTATTGAAACACCATTATTCTCTGCCTCGATGATCTACAGCTCCTAGAGCTGAAGACTACCTTTTTTTTTTGGTGATCTGCGCTCTCTCCTCCTTGTTGTTCAGCATTTTACCAGAAGATGGAGAACAAGCTTTTCATCACATAAAAAGCAGGAGTCTTTTGACAAGTGGTGTAACTTTTTATTTTTAAAAAGTTATTAGGTTAAGGTTCCCATGAAAGGCACTTTAATTGGAGGAGGCTAGAGGCAGCTAAGGAGTAGCTGGGTTGCAACCAGTATTTATGTCCACATTGTACGAGGACAGATTACCCAACTAAGATGTCAATTGAAAAGAATATTCAACTTGTTCTGCATGTTAAAAACCCCTTACTAATACAGTGTCTAATTTAAATCATGTCTACCTCAGATTGCCCATCAGACTTCACTATTTAAGGCATTAGAAACAAATACTGCGACAGATGATTTTTAAAGCATTTAGAAGAGTAAGCTAAATGTTTACCTACAGTATGAGCCCCATCATACCTCCTGTCCATTTAAAAAATCACAGGAAAAAAAACCCGATGAGTATCTATTCCTTCCTCTATGGTATGACAACTCTCTGATCAATGCATTTTTCCCTATCATCATAATCATCACATATCTTTATTTCCCCTTCACCTTCGCCTCCAACACAGAACCTCAAACATAAATGACCTGTTCCCATTTTGTGTTTTTCAGTTGGGATGCTCTACAGGCAAACCCTTATTTAGACTAGAACAAAGCTTACATAGAAAAGCATGGGTATTTTAAAACTGCCCACTACAAGCATCAGACAGAACAGCACCATCTGAAATACTGCTGCCTTCACAGATATGCCAAAATAAAGAACCAGGTCATATCAATATAAGTCAACAAAATTGGTTTTATTTATTTAGAACTGTGCACAGAGAGGTCATTTTACAAGTCAATACAGCATTGAACTTCTAAATAATTTCCAAAGCAGTTTAATTAGGCTAATTAAAACTGGTTCTAGTTAACTGATTCAGTATTTGTCTACCAAAGATTAGCACTGTTGCCTTGATTTCATAGCTAGACAAGTGCTGCAAGAGTATCAGCTCTTACATGTTTGTTATTCTAATACAACACAATCCAAAACTGAACAGTAGAACTTCAGCAGGTACAAAACATGAGACTGCATTTACAAAACTAAGGATGACAATCAAATATGATTAACTGTTCTAGTGTACAAGTACTATTTAAATTATGATTATGATCAAAGAACATCAATCCTAATTTGTACTCAATTTTAGTTTTTAAAACCTTTCAAGATTTTAAGTTGATGTGCTATTTTTACTTTGAATGTGCCTTCTGAATTGTTTCACAATAAAGTTGTTAAGTAAAGCATAGCTCTAGAAAGCCAAGATGCCTTTGGCTGAAGAGTCAGCTGATGTTGCTTTAATTCTAATGGAGATACTGACTTGTGCCCAGAAGACAGGACTGAAGCCAGACTCTTAATTCCATCACTTACTACAAGATTGTATTTAAGCAATTGTTTTCGTTCTCAATTTCTGCAGGCATGGTGCGGAGCTATCCAATTTTTTTTTCCCATTACTACTCCTCTTATCCACGGATAGGCTGCAGTTCCAATCTTCTTCACTGTTTTTTCCTTCGAACAGAAAACTCCAGCTGCTTTTACACTTTACACCCCCATCCTAACACCATCGGCTTCTCTATCCTGCAGTTGAAAGTAAAGTCAAGATTAGTGAGTACTGAATTACTGAGTCCAACAAATACTCACAAAGTCAAGACAGACTCATTCAGAGACGAAGTTCAAAACCAAAATCTGAGTTTGCAACCAAGTGCTGCTCCACAAAAACCTCACAATGACTACAGCAGTTCAGTGCAACGCACCACGTAAGGAGCGAATCCATACAGCAGAAAAGCTGGTGCTGAGAACCCAAGACCCAGTGTATCCATCACAGCAGATCCTATTTCGGACCAGCTTTCAGCTGGTTCTGTTAACTGGATACCTATTAGTGGCTGAAGCAGCAGTGCCTGCAACTGCTTCTGAAGTACAGCTTGTGGTTTAGTTTCACCCAAAATACATTCAATATCCACACCACAATGGCACTCCACATTGTAAAACAAAGCATGGTAAGCGGGGATGATCAGAAGATCCGTTTCAAAGTGAATTTCTTCTCTGACTCTCTGTTAACGTATAGGCACCCCCTACTTTGGTTCACATCTATCTTCTAGGGATACGTTACATTATCTGAAAACTGTTCTTTGAACCATTTGCTTTCCTGTTCGTCTACTGAAAAGAGGTATTCAGAACAATAAAAGTAGTTTTGTTATAGTGTATGAGCATGTATTTTTCGATACTCTGGTCTCTATTACACTGTTTCTCCTTCTACAGGAAAAAAACCCCACACTCTGTTCTGTACTCAGAGTGAAGTACCACCTACACGATGGCACTAATTTTTATGATCAGTATCTTCAGTACTCAGATACATAGGTACGCACCCTCTGGTATAGATAACCATCGCTTATTAAGAACTAATGTGTTTAGGTGTTACCTAAACAAAAAACCCACTAGCTCAAATACTTTCAAGTACTAGTCTCCTGAACAGTTTTAAAGGTAATCTGCAAAACAGCATTGCAAAATTCTCCCCATCTACGAGCCTCTTTTTTTTTAAAAAAACAAACATTCTCCCCTTACCATCCTCTTCATTTTTTTTATTCAGTCTGAGTTTTCAAAACCACCACGTAAATCTGAAACGATGTCAATCAAACCACAACACAAAGAATAAACTGAATTATAACTGCACAATTTTCTTGTGGCAAAACTGCAAAAATATAAAGATACAGATCTAAGTTTTATGCTCAAGTCTCTCCAGAAAGGGAAAAGGAGACACACAGAAACAGCAAGAAATCAAGTCTTACACATTTATCTTGCAGTAACTCATGAGTATATTCATACCAAAGAAAAGCTATCCTCCTGGAGATTTTCAGAGACAACAGTAAGTTAGAGAAATAACACACATGGAAAAGGTAACTGTTAAAGAACTGATACTAACTTCTAATTAATTTTGATTTAATAGAAAGAATTAGAATACATTTGAAACCCAGTAAAAGTGATCAACTACCCTGCAATGAATGATTCACTTTCTTAATTTGTTCAATCCCTACATATTCATACATCTATACAGTACTCTATATAGTGTCTATATATACTAGTTTATTAGGCAAAATAAGTTTCTTGACTATCATTCCATGAAAACTACAAACCATGAAAGCTGAGGAAAGATAAAATGTTAGTAAGAATTATCATTAGCTGCTTTTTGACTCTTGCCTAAAAAGATCTCCCCAAATAATCACTTCTGCTTAGGTCTCCCTCATGTTTTGGTGTTTTTGTTTTGGTTTGGTTTTTGTTTGTTTGTTTTTCCTAAAATCTCACCACAACTTTAGCAGCCATGAACAAGTAATAACTTAACAGATTTAAACACTTCTGAAAATGCAAGAGTGCACTGATTCTTTGAACTCCCC
>NW_009617083.1:62683-67381 GCF_000690535.1 Cariama cristata
TTATTTATACCACCTAAGGCATTCATGACCTTGACAGTTCTTTACAATTACTAGACTGTAACTCACACTCTCATGGTTGCAGTTAACACTAACTGCAGGAAGAATCCATGGAATGATGATTGAAAACATAAAAAACCTCACCCTTAAGATTAACTTTTTGAAGATTTTTTAACTATTGTTACAATTCAATTTGTAAAGACACTAGCTCCCCGAGTCTTCAGCACACAAGTATAAAAAGTTAACCATGCCTCTTATCCAACTATTTCTACTTCACTAGGCAGATAGAGTAACAGCAACAAAAAAATCCAGGTTTGTCTTCTACATGCATGTAACCTTGAATACCAGGGAAGTACTACTGCCCCCAATTTACAGATACAGAACCAAGACAGAAGTATGCCATCGAAAAAATACATACACATTTCTAAGGCACAGCCTACGTTGGAGGAAGGTTTATGAGAAAAAAAAAAAAAAGGCACCTCAGCAGATACAGAAGCAGAAATAGCAGAAAAGCTTGTGGGACTCTGCTACAACTCTCAGAGCAGTAATTATGTCATCTACCATCACCAAGAAAATTACACAACAAACACAGCAAGGAAGAGAGACAACTGACTCTGGAAAGTTAATTACCAAACACAGAACCTTCTGTTAACTGATAAAGGGATGTTTCTCTCCCGAAATGCAAGTCAAAAGGCACAAGCAATTTATATGTTTTTCACCTGGGCACGCTGAACATACTGCATGAGCTCAGATTGCTAATTATTAAATTGAAAGAGGCAAAACAAAAGAGAATTACCTTGGTGCTATTCCTCCTATTATTCTTTAGTCACTATTTTGCTTAAAACTCAAAACCCAGCTAGTTTTAGGAAAAAAACCTAGAAAAACCTAGAAAATGAATGGACAGTCTCTGCTTACATCCATAAATTGTTTTAAAACAAGTAAATTATTTAAAATAGCAGGAAATAACTTCTTTAAGCCTCATGTTTTGTTACATACAGTAGTAGAAATTATCCTTCTTTAGGCTTGCCTTTAATCTTTCAACATTTTGCATTCAGTGTGCTCTTTCTGATCTTCACAGTAGTATCCAATTTCTCTCTTGCATCCTTACATACGGAGTGAACTTGTCACAGTCCTAGGCTACATTTCCCTCTATTCAGTTTTTCATTCAGGTCTCAATTTAATGTTGTCATCCCAACCTTCATATTTCACTTTGTTTAGTTAAAAACAATATTCAGCAGTTGCTATTAAACAGGCATTTCAGGAATGTGGTGCGATGTTCATCACAGTAAACTTTTATCCACTGCCAGGAAATCTAACTTACCTATTCCTTTAATTATCAGACTGGCATATGGGCAGATTAAAAATAGGAAGGTAGCCAGAAATAACTGTGTCTCATCTGAAAATATCTGCATTTCCTGCAATATAGGTGACTTGAACTTGCTCTCTCAGTCAAGTGAAATGAGACATTACAAGTATTTCTGAAGTTCATCTGTTACATTTTTGTATTAGCTGTCCTTATCAGCTGAACGCAACTTCTCCCACTGCTCCTTCAAACCTTCTTAATTCTGATGCGAACTTAACTGATAATCTTCTTCCTCTGTAGAAAGGTTACTTAATTGCCATTTCAAGCTTGTCTACTCAGCACAGTCCAACTGGCATCCCAAAGGATGCCTCCATCTGATCTACATTTCCTGTGAAAGAACAAGGCGACGTCTACCTGACTCACATAGACTCTAACAACCGTGTCCTTAGAGCAGTGTCAAGGCACTGCCACTGTGTCCACATGTGAGGACGGAGAGGAGACAAGATTATAGTTTCTCCTGAATACGTTCGCAACCCTCAGCAGAACTCAGAGTTCCTGCCATCACACCGATGTGGTTCATGAAGCCTGGCTGGGGACCCAAAGGCAGCATTCAATCGCCACTCCAGTTTCAACCAGAACATTAGGCAAGTTCCAGGTCTGTAGAACTGGGATACTTTATCGTCTTCACTATTATGGATTCGTAATCAGAAGTTACTTTTAATCCCAGCTGTTCTCTTCATAAGAGCTATCCTCCAACAATTAAAGTAAAAATGAACTTCAGATTATGCCTTTTGTGATTCTGAACATTTAATCTCTTCTTGTCCTCACCCTTGTGTTCATTCTGTTACAAAACAGTGTTATTATCACAAGCTCCTGGAACAAGTAGGAATCACAAGACTGAGGAACTCCTTACTCGTAATTTGATTTAATGCCTGATCACTGAATGTACTTTACTGATTCATCAAAACCATATTCAGTGTATTAGATACATAAATATCAAACAGGATTTATCTATTCACCAGAATCAATTCTCTCCATCATTTTGAATAAGAGAAAATGAGCCCTACCAAATTCTGTTCTTTACGATACACAGGAGACTGAGAAAGCAACACCATATTCGCTCTCAGCTCAAATGAAAACTCTTAAGATAACTGCTATATTCAACCCAGAAGACAACAGAGCTACAAAATAAAGACTGGTCTTTAACCTAAAGAAATCCTAAGGAATTTTACTGCAGGGAGCTAACTTTCTCGAAGCAACAAATACATCTGTCCAGCAATTAGCAGAGAAGGAACACTAGGAGTCAGCATCTGAAGCCACACGGAGCTTTGGCAGAAGTTGTCCATGTTACACGAGTCCTGGTGAGGACAAGGAATTGTGTGACTAGCTCAGAATAATTAACAAAATAATCAAGTGAGAACTACATTAGTTAGCACAAGATTTTCCTGATTCTCTGATGAAAGATTAATTTACTTTAGCTTCACCAGGGAATCATGAAGCCAGAAATACTACATATCAGAAGACTGTACAACAGTTACAGAAGAGAAGATGGAGAAGAAATTTGATCAAACTATTCTTACCAAAAACTACAGGCACATGTTTTCGCAAGTTTAGTCCAATCTCCTATTGGACTAGGCCTATTTTCAGAGAGTAATTTTATAAAGCTCCATTGCCTTTTTGATGTTACATATACCTTCTTTCCGAATGTCTTTGTTCTGCTAAGTACAAGGTGCTATTAGATTAACTCTTCCCAAATGAAAGCAGTGCAGTTCATCCTTAGAGATGAAAGACCCCAGAAATAATACCACGGAGTTGTCTTTAACGTGTATTTGGAAAGACAAATAGAAAAAAAAAAATAATCCACACTTCAAAAACACACCTGCACACTTCTTAAAACACGAGACATTAAGTTCTTAACTTATGTAAAAGCACCGACCTAATAAAATGGGGAATACTATTTCAAAAGATAGCTTCCAGTCATATTGTTTACCTGTTACTTAAATTTGCAAGTTGTTGTACATCATCGTTTTAGAGAAGTCGATCGCATAACAATGTCATGCTAATTTCCCTCATGAAAACTAAAGAATTATACACACTGTACTGTAACTGCTCAAGGATTTATACGGAGGCCTTTAAAAACAATGCTAACAAAAAAAAAGTTATAGATATAAATCAATGCCTGGAGTGCTATTTCTTGAAGATTGCTCCATACATACTGAAATTGAAAGTTTCCTTGGCTTGTGTGTCAGTTTAGGTAATATATCACACTGAAGAAACAATATATTGATGTCTCCTAACTGTTCCAGTTTGATCCCTAATTTAGGGAAATCTTATGTAGAAACCACCTACAATATATAGTATGTCTGCATAAAGCCTAGAGTGAAAAAATATTGTGACATTTAAATGGTAGAGTGAATGGAAAAGGCCAGATGAAATTCCCTGATTCTTAGTCACAATGGAAGCGAAGATTCCCCAGAATAGAGCTTTTTTTTTTTTTGCTGCCTTCCCTAAAGACCTGTGGTTTATGAAGTATTCATTTTCTAACAAAATAATTGTGAAATAGAAAATTGACTAAACATCCAAATAGACATAAAACTTCCTTATCAAGAAACTGATAGACACAATGTGAGTATTTCGGTAACATGAGATGCCTTACTGAACATTAACAAATATAGATATTCTTTGTATATTCCTGCACAATAAGGAAGATGTTTTCCATAGTCAGTATTTCATGTTTTTTAAACAGTGAATCTTCAGTAGTCTTAGTTTTAGAAAGCAACCTAGACATTATTGATACACATTATTCAAAAGCGGGGCATAAAGTTTGGATCTGTGGGAAAAGGTAAAGGCAGGACTATACGTGCCAGTACAGAAAGTACCTAATAAGTTTAGTTATGCTAGCATAGATGTACAGCTATTGTTTATAGCCAACTACCATGGGTAAATTGAAGTCTACAGATTTATTTTTTTTAAATGGTTGAAGGATCGTGTAAAGCAGAATGCCTCTCAGTCTTTGAATGAGCAGAAAGAGTCAAGGATATTACGGAGGAAAACTAAGTGTAACCACACTTCGTACCCTGTAAGTATTAACTTTTGGCTAGAAGTATTCCTTAGAGAAACGGTAGTTTACCGATAGCAAGGGTTTTCTTAGTAACTTCCGTAAAAGCATCAAGTAACTCGAACCCAGCAAAAATTGTCATCAGGGTAACTATGAAACTAAATATCTATTTGCCAAACTCAAAGCTTTTTTTTCCCGACAGTACCTAAGTGGCATGCTTGATTTTACAATCATATGCAGCACCTTACATAGAAAGGTGAGTTTTAATTTTAATCCCCCCTCATCTACATTTTGTCATCTCCTTAACTACCTTAACTCGTTACGCTTTGGAAAACTACCG
>NW_009617083.1:67412-74367 GCF_000690535.1 Cariama cristata
TCTTCTCTGGTCTATCTGTACTCAGAAGGATAAATAGTATGTTTTACAGAAAAAGTACTTTAATCCTAAATCTTACATAAATTGTCACCTTCTTACCGAATACTTACCAGATTGTTACCTTCCCTGCGGGTAAGTACTTCAAAACCACATAGATTCCAAGGATATAGTAACAAAGTAAAAAGGGAAAGAAAAAAAAAAAAAGGAAAATCTAAAATCAAGGGCCACAAAAACTCTGTTCACAAAAGGGAAAACTGGAGAAAGACTGAAAACAGTTTGGAAAATCTAAGAGGTGCTTCCAACAGAAAAGGAACATGCTACTTTCCATGTCTACATGGGATAGGATAAATCACAGCAGTTTTAAATTGCAACAAGAGATTAGAGATCAAGTTAGACTGCAAGGGGGGGAAATCTCTGAAGGCAAAGATAACTGAACTAAAACGTATTATCCAGGGAGGTTTTTTGAATCTTTCTTACTGGAAATTTTTGAGAACAGGTTAGACAAGCATTTGTAGCTATGGCTTACTAACAATTAATCCTGCTTTGGAATCACAGTCTAGCTGACTGAGATCTCTTCCAGATGCATGTTCCATATGGGGAAAACACTGCCAAACCCAGCTAGCACAAAAGGGAAGTTTTCAAAACTAAAGCACAATGCTGTTATGACTGTTCCTTCCTAACTGTCTACCTGTATTGAAGGAGGTTTTAATACAGAAGAAACAATTTATACAAAAAAATCAAGACTACTACTGATTCCTTTTTACATTGACGGCATTTTACAAGAATAGAAAGACTTGATTTGTATTACAGCAGATTTAACTCAAAACTACCACCAAAATGAGTTTAAGATTCCCCTCATCTGCCCAACAATAATATTAAAAGGCTATTATTAAAGGTTTGGCTTTTGTCATAAGCAGATTTGAAAGAAAACACTCTAAAACTGCAGTAGTTCTGGTTGTCCAAGTAACCTAATAGGTAACTGGGAAAAGATTCAATAAACTACAGAAAGCTACATTTTATAAGATCATTACACTAAGTAAGGCATGAACTAAACACACACTGAACTAAACTTACTGCCTGAACATGTTAGCTGTCTCAAAAAAAAAAATTCATGTGTATCACATCTTGGTACTTTTTATGCTCAAACATATTTGACTAAAATTGTCACAATCAAAAAAAAAAAAGGACTGACAGCATGGCAGAAAGCTCAGACATTAGCATGATTAAAAAAGCAAATCAACGAGATTCTGACATTCAGAAAGATACACAGGTAGAAAAAATTAACTACTTCAGTCACATCCCCTTACTTTGACACAAGAAAACTTGTATTAATAAAAACGTGTAGTACAGAGCTCAGGAGCTCTAACGAACGACCAGCTCCAATCTGGCATGATGCTGAGGTTTGATACCATTACTGAGGACAAGGACTAAAACAATTACGCTGACTGGTTAGACTTACCCTAAACAGGGAGGGTGCTTTTTTTCTAAACACATACACATTATATCCAGATATGCACATGTACCATCTTTATTTCAAAGCAAGAAAATTTCCCTGACTCCTTGTAGTTTAACTTCAGAAAAAAAAATAAAAATCAGGGGGTACTGTTTCCGCCCCCCCAGGTCAGTAAGATACCATGACTGTTTGACATGGCAGGTCTTATAGTAATGAAGGAGCATGAAAATGCCTGAGGCAGCTCCAAGTTTGCATGAGATGACACAGTGATGACAGTTGTTTTTCTTCATGCACTTAGGAATCTGTGTGGTGTACTGTATTTTAGCAGATTCCTTGTGATTTCTGGCAGCTGTACATCTCTCCCTGAATAGCAGATCACCTGGAGGTCATAGGTATGAAAGCAAAATGGAAAAGTAAGAGAGGTTACGATGGAAATCTTACACACGCGGTAACGTATTTAGAAAAAAAACTAGCAACTGTGAGACCAGGAAGAAACACGGTGTGGTAGAGGCAACTGTGCAAAGACAGAAACATCAAAACAGAAGCTTTTAAAGGTTAGCTCAGGGTAGAAATCACTCACTGGACTCAAAACACTTTTTACTGAAAGAAGTAGAAGTTGTAGAATTTGTGTGTACTCAAAAGAAGAGACAGAGACCTGGTTACACAGGAAATCATTAAACTGAAAGCTCAAAAAATAGCAACCTTACCAACACTCACATTCCGGCAGTTTGTGACTGTATTACATAAAGCTCACCATTAGCTGTTGAGCCAAACAAAATCAAGGGTGGACATCTACCTACACACTCCATGAAGAGTTCGATGAATGTTGTCTGGAGTAAGAGACCAGGTATGATATTAAGAAAAAGAGGAAATGTCTTCTAAGTGTTTTAGAAGGGCACCTGACGTTTTGCTCGTGGTATTTTCACTGTCAGTGAATACCAATCTTATGGTCACATCAGGAGGAAGGTCATCACAACTGCAGGTGCTTGATGAAATAGCAAATAAGCCCTTCAAAGACTGTTGAGGTCTTTATATATAGAATGACTCTTGGCAAGGGATCATACTCTAACTCCTACAGGAAAAAATAAAGAAGCCTACTGAAACACTTCTTTGTCATTGGATTAAGACAGACTGGGTTTAGAAAAATCCAGAAGTTGTAGCTAAAAGGTTTAAGAAAGGCTTTCTTTCAAATTCTATGGACAGAACTGAAGATTATGTCCATCGTCTTGAGTCTGAAGAGGAAGCTAAGAATACAGAGACTAAAAGGGAGGAAGATGACGACAGTGAAGAGGGTGACAGCACCAGAAAGTTGTAAAGTCTGTGAGGTGTAAAAACTGAAAGTCAACTGTAGTTAGGTATAAGAGAAGAAAATAAGACTAACCTCCAACAGGAACAAATCATTAGTGAAAACTTTACAACTTTATTCTATATTGATTACAGGTATATAATATAAAAAGCTTTCTATGTAGAGCCATGCATATTTGCTTTTGGGAGGGACATCTTATATTCAGATTAGTACAGTACATATTCCCCAACATTACCAAGATCTACTCTAGCATGTGAGCACACAGAAAAAAAAAAAAAAAGGAGGGTAGGATCTTAAGGTCCTAATACTTCACTAGAACCTCAACACACAATAAAAATCACTTTAAAACAGCAAGAACAAACTCTATGCAGTCACATCGGTTAAAAACAAGTTTTTAAAAGAAGTTTTGGAGTTTCTTTTGAAGTAGCTAAAAACCTTCACACTCCCTCCCTCCTCCATTTTTCTATCAGCATTAAACTTTTGCTACCAGTGTTAAGAAGATCCTAGGTTACTATTGAGTAAACTGTCTATACTAGAAGGATGTTTATGTGTCTACTAATGGCTAAGGACGCTTGTTAACATAGGATTTTTCTCATAACAGGCAGACATGACAAGACAACCAATAGATGAGACAAAAAAATACAGGCAAAGTTACTGAGGAAGGACCACACAACAGTCCAAATATTTTCTTATGCTTTTTATATAGGTCCTCATATGTTGACAACTTGTACATTAGTACAACAAACCTGACTGTCTTTCAGTTTTGGAGAATTTGTACCACAAAGTACAGCAGGAGAGGGAAAATAACAAAAAAAAAAAAAAAAGACCTTAGAAGCGGATTCAGGAGAGATGAAAAGTCAAAAATAACAATGGAGGGAAGATTAATAAGCTGAAAGGAGAAGTACAGATACCGCAAAGATTTCACAACTAACTAGTGACAAAAGAAAATTTGTTACCACTCCGCAATTTGGTATCTAAGAAAATAAAGGTTACATTGGCTAATGACCAATTGGAAGGGAACCGCCCATAGTGAAGGGCTCCGATATACCCATCAGCATCATGTTCACCCAGCTCTCAGGGAAAACACCCAAACATTTTGATCTTCTCTAACTGAATACCATCAACAGATCCCCTTTAAGAGCAAAGTTTGAAAAGAATCTCATCAGCCACCACAGGGTGACAAGAACAGCAATCTTTCTTTGGACCATTCTGAATTCTTGCAAAATTCACACTTTCAATTTTTAGTCACTACAGCTGAAGATACTTGTTTTGTCTGCCCGTCTGCACACATATTGTTTGTGACAACATAACTGTTTGTCACAGATTTGCTAATTACCAAATTGCAACAGAAGAGCATGAATCACAATTAAAAAGTCATTTTACATATATCCGTACGGATGTGAAATTCACTTGACAACAATTAAAAATAATGCTCTCTATTGCATGCTGACAACGGAGAACACAACTACATTCACAGAGATATGGTAGAGGATTAAGCTCCAGTCTATAATCCCCTTAAAATTTAAGAATAATTGCATCATTTCACAGTGCAATCAGCAGCAAAACACAAAAATATTTCTAGCTAATGAAATGCTGCAGATAAAACACATCAAGGCAAACTTCATTCTTACAAGAGAAGAAAACAGTTCTACAACATTATTTTCTGTCAAGGTACAAGGGGTCCTATTTCTCTGTAACAGTTGCTCTACACTGCCAGGTTATAAACGCTGAAATAGTTCAAACTGAGGTTTTTCAAAACCAGATAAGGGATTTGGCTGTACAACACTCACCTCATGTAATGAGAGTAGTTCTTAAATCCCTTATTCGCCTTTGAACCTAAGGATCTTTCAACGCTACACTGCACATTCTTTAGTTTCCTTCAGTATGAAAATACACTCATTTCTCAAACATTATGCTACCCACTTCATTAAAAAAAAAAATAATAAAAAGTTGATTTATGGCAACAAGCTATGAGGTTGCTGGGCTCCAGAGTCACTACCTGGCAAAATAAAACAAGGACACAAGACTTTCCAAGTTCTGTGCAGTTATTTCATGCCTAGAAAGTGAGCATAAAAAAAAAAAGCAGATGAAATCATACTGAGATAAATGCTAAAATCTTTCTTCAGTACTGCACTTCCAGACTTAAGATATAAACAAGACTAAGTTTTCTATATATGACCAGTCAAATTATTCTTTCATTCATATATATTTGAAGACTTTCTTCTAGGAATCATGGCAGATGCCTTTAAACTGTTATTTAAAAAAGATTTCTGAGATGCCTTTTACTATTACATGAATTTTCTATAACCTCTGTCACGCAGTGCAAGCTAAGTAGCCAAGCCTACCATCTGTATCATGAATACTATTTTGTGTTAGCCCCAATAAAGGATTAAAACTGTAGAAGAGGCTGAATAAGTATTTTGGCATCACCAGCACAGGTGAATAGATTTTAAAAATCTCTGTTGAACCAGTATAAAAAAATATCCACCCAACAACAACACTATTTAATACATTAAACATCTATTTAGACCTTTAAATTTGAAAAGCAGGATCTTTCAATATTGAATGGCACGTCTCAACTCTCCATGCTACACATCAGTCTCCAGCCTGCAAAACCAGATACAGCCTTCCTACAAATCTTGGTACAGGAGGGATAGTAACTCATTTCAAAACAACATGGATTTTTATCTAAGTCAGTTTCTACACAACTGTTTTGTTCAGTGAGACTTGTTTTTAAAAGGTGTATGTTTAAAAAAATTAGTAAACTTGGGCCTTACAATGGACTTTTGCAACAGCCATTAAAATACGAATAATACTAATTTTTGTTAAACTTTAAATCAATCAATCAACTTCTGAAGCCACTCACTAAGCACATGCAACCATAATTTCAGTGATAAGTCTGCTTTAGACACCAGTAATCTATTCTTTACGTGTCAAGGATGGTGTCTTCATTTCCACCTACCCAGCCACTTCAGTTCAATGAACAGCTCATTCACAAGTTAGAAGTCGAGCCGGAGCCAGGAAAGCCAGATTTCCACCTCCCAGTGTAAGAATTTAAGAAAGTACGCACAAAGATTAAATAGATTGAGAACACAGTAATCTGAACCAACATAAACCGGTCTTGTTTCTGTGCATCTACACAGACATCCTACCCAAATACAGCATGGTAAATTTTGACCGGAGAAAAAGAACCTGAAACACGACTCCTGCACATATGAAAGAAAAATACAAGAAAGGAATATGCTTAAAATATTTAAGCATATTTAAAATATTTGCCCTGGTTAACAAGAAGTAGAGCCCAGTTTAATCCAGAAGTGACAGACATGTAAATTAGCATGCTACAATGGCTACCACCAAGAATCAACTCTTTAAGAAAAGAGATACAAAATCACAAATAAACCACAGTTCAAATGGACCGTGTGAATTCACTCTGATCCGTTCCACCTTTTAACAATTTGCCTACGTTCCATGAATGGGTGACCGTAATGTGTAAACAAACATTATCACTTTTATCAGACAGACTATTTAGTCCATAGTAAAGCTACAGAAGTAGTGGTTTCTGTGAAATTCTGTCGCCTAAAATATTTACGAACTTGTTTTATATACTCTATCATACCTAATGCTAGCGGATAAAGGACTTCTAAGAGACATCGGGGCAACGTATAAACACATACATGACTAAAATGGAGAAGTTTGTTTTAACTGTAGACCTAGCACCACAAAGTTTGTTTAGAAAGGGATACTCAGCAGGGTCACCGGTTCAGAAGAAACACCTGCAAACATCCCTGCTTCAGGACCAGCCCAAGCCCTCGGGAAGCAGGCCTTCTCCCGACGGCAGTCAGAGCCAGAATAATTACACACAATGGTGCTTCAAACACTGCCAGCTCAGGAGCCCTCTCCTGAGGCGGGATTGCGCTCCCTTGACAGGGCGAGAAAACGGTGAGCAGCATCGCAGACCTACAGACCCGCCACCATCACCGGCGACTTAGTTTAGTCCAACCACCGCTTCATCGCCTTCTCTTTCCCGGGTGGCAAAAACTCCGCGCTCTCTCTCTCTCTGGGGTACGAGATAGGGAAGAGAGAAGGGCAGAGGCGGGGGCAGGAGGGGGGCACAGAGCAGGAGCCCCCCCGCGCACAGGGGACCCGGGACGGACTTTCAGGTCCTCCCCGGCCCCTCGGCCGGAGGAGCGCAGCCCCCA
>NW_009617084.1:0-60543 GCF_000690535.1 Cariama cristata
TTGCAGAATATCAGATCCTCTCTCCTAACCTTTCCTGGATGAATAGAGACGGATTGTGAATCGTGCAAACCTAACATCTTCTAGAACAATGAGGCCCTTCAGCAATAACAATAGTACTAATCATAATAGTAGGCAGCTCCAGCCCCTTTCTATCATGTGCAAACAGTTGGGGCAGAATATGAAATTGCTTTAGAAATAGATACTGACTTTTTCCCCCCCCCTCTCCCTTTCACTTGCCTACTAAGAATAGCCTAATTTATTCATGCTTTTATTTGGCAACAGAAACTAGGCTGACCTGCCTCCCTTTTGATTCACACAGATAAAAGGGCTTTGGCAAAAAGGCAGAGGACACTCTCTGCATTTAAAGGTGTCTAGTGTTGCTCTCCAAAGGAATGACAGAATGGTTACTGCTTCTTTCATTGGTCCTCCTCTGCTCTCTGGCCTTCATCTCTTTTCTCTCCGACTTTCTTTGGGGCTGTTCATGCCATAAAACTAGGTTAAATCTGGGGCGGAGGGGAGGGGAGAGAGTAAAAGAAACTCAAGTGCCTTCAGCATCTCGTTCAGAATAGTGTGGCACTGTGCAGCTACAGAGGTCCTATGTGTAACTCGCAGACTTGGAGCTCCGGGAAGAGAGCATGATTTAGAGATTTTGTTGAGAGTGTGTGTGTTTGGCAGGGCGGGGAAAGAAGGGGAGGCTGGAAAAGGGCTTGCGTTAACCCTTCTTTTATCTTCATAGAACGAGAGCTGCTACTTAGAAAACACTAGTCATTGGAGAAACACCTTGCATACCAAAACCAATCCATATGAGACAGCCTCGCTATATACATCCTACTTATGTCCTCAGCTGCGTACTCACGGCAGAGCCCTCCCGAGGAGCACACACAGCCAAGACGTTACACTGAAGGCAGATAACAGCAAAGTTAATTGCTAAGTACAAACACAGGGATCTTTCAAGCTGGACAAAACCCCTGTGTATCCAAACACAGCTTCAGTGCCTGCCTGTGCATCCACTTGGATGAGCAAAGAGCAGGGTTATCTATCCTTGGATAGGGGTAAGAGGGCTTCTGTCTCTTCTGGGTGAGTAAAGTTCAGCTGCTCCCTACTTGATTAGTAAAACCTCAGTCTAAATAATCATTTTAAAAAACCTATCAGAGGTGGTCAGTCATGTGTTTTGGCATTCCCGAGAGTGCTGCAGAAAAGCAGTGGCACTGCCTGACTGTCATGCCAGGGTACGTCTGCACAAGATAGTCACAACCAGAGTCGCCCACAAAGTCAGGTCTTCTCCAGGCTACTAGAGTCTCACCTTCCCCACACATTTCTTTCCATGGTGATTTTAGAAGTGTTTCAGGTGGTTTTCCCTGTGATTGCTGCTACATCCAAGGTTCCTTTTTCTCTTGAGTTTATCCCATTGCATGCAATATATTTGTATAAAAGATGATCTAGAAAGTCACATAAAGAGAAAGCAAACTAATAGTCTGTGTCTGAAAAAGCAAACATTGAGGATGTTGATGTGCAAGACCAGCTTAACAATATCTCCTGCACTTTTAAAGTCAACCAGACCCACCATAGACTGATACTTGCTCTGCTCAACATCCGACTCCTGGTTTATAGTTCTAATTTACCACCCAAGTCACTGATTTTGTTCCTACTGCACCTTTTGGACTACCTCATTTTCTCAGTTATGCCAAAATAAATATGAATTCAGCAGATATATTATGGCTTACTCCACTGTAACTGAGAGCAGAATGCGACTTGTCTTCTTCTCAGATGCATTATTAAGGAACCTAGTGAGAGCACAGATTTTCCTGCTACGTTATCACATGATAAGGTCAAGTTGATCTGCAAAGTGAAACCTTTCAGAATTTTATTTGGCAGTTTGCTTTAAAACATCAAGTGGTAAATGGTTTCTGCTCTATTTCAGTTCTCATGAACACAGTTCTTTTACGACTGAACCCTTCAACAGGTTACCAAACATTGTCTGTCTGCCAAGACATGCCATTTCTCTTTTTGTAGAATACTTCTTTTCTTCATTCCTCTGCCAACCCTTTTCTCTTCTCCACACACTGCTTTCAGATTGCCAAGACATGATCGTGTGCTTTAAAGTTGATTTCGGAATTACTTGGCATATCTTCTTAGCTTTCATCTATTATTCTATCTGGAAACACAATAGAAAGCTTTGACTTTCAAGATTTTTTTTTTTAAGCATCTCTTTTGAGGGCCTATCAAAGTGCTAGCTACCACTGATTTTGTGTAAGAAACTAAACCATCAGGATTAATATTCTTTTCCATATACAGTTAAGAAAGTTTGAAACTTCAAAGTTAAAATCCAGATTTAACCTCCCTGCAAAGCTCAGGTATTGGCATTTTCCTATCATGCTGAAAAAAGAGATGTAAGAGGGAAGCCTTGTGCAAGAGTACATACCCTAATCCACTCCAGCACTGTCCCAGAAGGATTCCCTAGTGCATAGACACCATCTACCCATATAAAATACATCAGATAGGGCATCCAGAGGGTTGTGTCCTTAAGAAGTCTATTAGTAGAGTTAAAGCCACAAATAGTAGCTGTGGTCATCTCATCTGTTGTTACGTTGCACTGGTAACAAAACATCACTTTCACTTCTCTCTCTTATCAAAAGATCTTTCCATCCTCTACTCATTCTGGTAGCTGTGTCCTAAATGCTGTTTCTACTTTTTCCACACACTCGGTGAAGCTGAGCCTCAGTAACCCAGGAGTTGTCACCCTATCTTCCTACTCCTTACACTGCCAATAATAATATTTGTCATTTTAAGAGTCAGCATCTACTTGGGAGCCCAGAATTACCTGGGTTTCTGTCATTACCCCAATCCCCTTTTCATGTCATTGCATTTATGGAAATGGTCTCCACCTTTTAAATGTGACCTATATTCTCTGTTCATAGACATAGGATTTTGCATTTAGCTGCATTATTTCAGAGTGCTTATTTCTGCCACCATTTTGTGTGTCCCTTAACTCTTCAGAGTGAAACTTTTTTTGGCAGTCACTCTACCTGGCTATGTGTTGGTGTGGTGTCTAACACAACAGACCTTCGATCCTGGTAGGACTTCTTGAATGAACTCCACTGGTCTTCTCCGCATACCATTCACATAGCCATCTTTATGTTGGGCTGCTTCTTCGATGTCTTTTAGTATTCACATGCAAAAATACCACGAGCCATCACATGTCTGTTTACTACCTCCCTTCCATTGCCTTGAGTTCAACACAAAACTATGCTCATTTACATAACCTGTTGTCAGACATGCATACTTAAAGGTTAACCTGGCCACACAGCACAAAATCATGAGTTTGCTTGCCAAGACTTTCCACTCCTACTAGCTTTCAGAAGCATTTACAGAAGTCAAAACCACCTTTTCTGTCAAGAGAGCACAGGATGGCCAAACTCAGGACAATCTTAGAACTGCATATGTACCATATATTTATAGACCAAAGATCAATAAATGTTTCAGATATACCTATATTTATACAGCTGGTGCTTATAAGACACATCCCAAAATAGAAGTATTCTCTTCAACCAGTTCTTGCCATAACACTGGCAACCAAACTATCCTATCGAGAAATGACCCTCAAATGAGGTTCTGTGAGGTGTCAGATGCAATCTATCAGCCTGAAGAGTTTAGGCTTCCCTGTGTAGATGAGGATCCTAGGATTTTAGAGAATCTGTTTTAATGCTCTTCTGACACCCCTCCCATGGGCTGCTGTTATAGGTTTGGTGGGAGCAGTGAAGGGCTCAATACATGACAAAAGAACAGTAAAAGCTCTGCAGGTTCATCAGCTATTCCTAGCCGTAGGGAGTCTATACTTTCTCAAAAATAGTCCCCAAAAAATCACACCTCAAGTACAATATGGAGAGAACTAACATACTAAAAACATACAAAAATTATCTAAGTGAAATGTGACTGTTAATTTTTCCCAGAAGAAACATACAAATCACTTGCTGCCACCAGTTGTCTTCTGCCAATTGAAGGACACTGGATTTTAAATTAATCTCTGCAAGTTTTTCAGAATTCTTTCGTATTTCATCCTTCAAACATTTAATTGCTTCTGACTGCCTTCAGGAGTTACACTGGAAGAAAAGCCGTTGTGCAAGGCAGCTGGGAGATCTCAAGCAGTTCCAACTTTTCCCAGTTAATTCTATAGCCTGAAAGCAAGCCAAGAGCTTGGATTAACACTAGAAGGGTGAGGATTGTGGCTTCAGAGTTTGTTACAAACAAAAGCACATTGTCAGTGTATAGCATCAAATGGTACTTCAATGAACCAACCTTGATACCCTGAATACTTGAGTGAAAGCATACCATGATTGCCATTTATTTCAGGGCATCAGCAAACTCCAATGTTGTTGCAAGCCCATAGGGAGCCAGGGCATTTGTAGTTTAGCAAAAAAACAAACAAATGTACCCTCCCCCACCCCCCTCCCCCAAAAAACAACAAAACCCAAATTCCCCACACTGCAAATAAAACCAAACAAGAAGTTTAGCTTTCATGGGTTAGCTTTCAGGACCTTGCATGCAGGACCATAATTAGACTCACAGAGATTTTAGTCAAATTAAGGAAATGCATTTTATAAGCTTGATGTATATCTCATTATATATTATGCTTATCTCAGACTGCAATAATAATTCCCTCAGCTGCTTTTTGCTTAAGATGGCAAGTTAGCAGTCTACCTACTTTTTCCCTGACTCCCAGAAGTCTTAACAATGTGTAAATTCAATGCTGGCCATATGCAGTTTATTTAACCTCTCCAGGTGTTCTGGGAAAGGACTTTTAGCCTGTTGCTGATCTAATTTCATCTTCTGTCTTCACCTTTTCCTTAAAACCACAGCAAAACTAATAACTTAGCCTCAAAGCAAGTCTTCAAAGCAGCTTGTCAATTTTCCTTAAAGAAAAACTGAAGAGATCAACTTCCTTTTTTTTCTTTCTGTATAAACAACCCAAAATAGGGATCTAAAATGAGCATGGTATTAAATTTCTGTTTTATTTCATGCTCAAAATGCATGGAGTAAGTTTTAGAGTAATGAATGTATGGTCAGAGATTAGAAGTACATCAGCTGAGGAGTTGAACACAGCTCCCATGAGGACAGGAAAAAAAAAAAAAAGAATAATCAACCTATGAATACAGCCTTTATTACAATACTACAGTTCTAGAACATCTAATTTATGGCTTCAGTGGAAAGATTTATGTAGTATTAGTTCCAGATTTCATTAGACATGCACAGTTATGATAAGGATATGTACATCTCTGGAAGCTTGTCAAAAAGTCTATGAAAATTCTGCGTAGTGAATTCCCCTGGTCGCAGACCACATGTCTGACATGACGGCTTCTCAGGCAGACCATGTTCTTCTCCTGCTTTCTACTTAGAAAGCAAACTCAGCAGATAGAGCTAGTTTTTTGCTCTGTCTATATAAACCCCAGCACAGTGGGATTCTTATAAATTGGGATTTTAGAGTGTTACGATAATGCAGATAATAAAATCAAAACAATAACAGTATGAAACAATGCAGGAAACCAAATTCAACACTATACAATATATCCAGCTTGCAAGAAACCTGACCCAACTCAAATGTGCCCTTTGCTCTACAACTTCCCCTGTAAAGTCTTGAAAACACATTATTTCAGAGATGGGACTGTGTCAAAAAAACCCTCTTTTTTTTAGTCTGCATTGTGTAGGATGGTTTCTTTACTTGGGAACACAGAGAATTTGATTATCCACCTTCAGGGGTTGGCCTTGAGGCCAAGAACCTGTGGTCCTCTACATCCCATGTGAGGTCCTCAGATCAAATACTTCTGGGGTAAGTACCAGAAGATTTCCTTGTCACATGCCTTAGAGTTCCCTGTGATTCTGAGGCTGTTTCTGTGTGATCTGCTCTCTAGATCAGCCCATTTACATTTAATTAATTTTACATTCCTGGGAGGTTTACCAAATCTGGGCAGCCATGCCATGTATTTAATCCTCTGCTGAAGACATACAACCCAACTGCACCACAGGCATTGACAGAAGTATCAGGGAGGAGACATAGCAGATACTGTTGTACCTGCATAGATGAGTGGTTTTAGCGGCAGCAGTTTTTAGCCAAGAGGGAAGGGGCATAGCCTACAGGAGGAAGCAGTTTGGAGGAGTCGGCTTGCTCCTGGCTTTACTGGTAGTTAGATAAATAACTGTACACACAGGATATAACTAGTAATCAGGTTGTGAATCTCTGCATACAGTTATTTTTATGAGAAGCCAAACAAATCTGGCAAGCCTGGCGTCATCTTATATTATTAGCTGGCAAACAGTATACGAAGTCTTTCAGTCCAGCGAGAGCAACAGCAAAGAGGAGATCACAGTTGACAGGAAGACAATAAAAACATCACTGAGGACAGAACAAAGAAGGGACTCGGGACAACAGGAGAGCTCAATTTCAAGCCCTGCATAAGCATGGAAGGAAGAATTCAGTCCATGACCAAGTAGATCATGGGTATTAAAAATACAACAATTAAGGAAATTATTTAAAAATGAATACTTTGATGTCCTACTAGCTTAAGGCACAAACAAAAAAGAAGAATAAGATTCATTTGGCTAAAATAATTGGTGAATAGACAACAAATGCATTTGATAAATACTGACTGAGAGTGGAGAATAGCATTTCAGCTCCAGGAATCAACAAAATAAATCCATGCTTGTAATGCATTGCTCAGAGCCTTGGTATCCATCTTTACATTTAGAGACATGAAAGATTCACTAAACACAGATGAGATCATTCATGGGATGAATAATTCGAGTGATTCCAACATAATGGACTGACCACTGAGAGAAACAACTCCAACCCAACTACAAGTGCTTCTGAACAGAAAGCACTGAGTTGCTGAAAACATACATCAAAACTAGAAGAACTAATACTGAGTATACCAGAGACTGGAGCAAAAGGAATCTAGGTGAGACAGACGTAAACCTGTCAAAAACATAGGCACCATGCCACAGAAAGCAAGAAGAAAGATAAGAGTGGAGCATAGCTCCACACAGCCCAAAGAAGTGCTCAAACTCCATGAAAAGAGTGTAGACTGGCACTGTAACAAGAGAAAGCAGAGAAAAGCTCTTGCAGGACACCAGGGTAGGCAGTCAGTCCTCTGCAGCAGAGAAGGTGAGGACTCGAGGCTGCTCTCAGAGAGTCCATCTCAGTTCAGCTCTCAAAATTACCTAGAGCAACCCCAAACATGGGGGTCACTGGTGGACCAGGGGCAGAGGTGAGGACAGAGCTGAAGAAAAGTGGAAGAGAGGGATCACACAGCAGCAAGAGCAGGAGCAGGGTCTCGGCTGCCAGGAGCCGCTGGCCTTGCGAGGAGCTGTGCCTTCCCACCCCCGGGCACGATGCACAGGGACCCCCCAGCCTCCCCAGCCAATTCCCAAACTTGGAAGTGGAAGGACACAGGATATATCCCAGGAAGCATTGAGGAAAAGCCCTGGATTTATATACAGGGCACTGGCTGTCATTTTGGATAGGTTTATTTACATCAGGTCTATGAAGGAACAGGCAGCTGAGTTTTACAAGCACTCTTATCTAGCACAAAATGAAAGAGCGAGCGGGGATGTTGGCGATAGCCAGGTTTTGAGCAACCAGCACCCCCCCATCATTACTTTCCTTTTCCCAAGGAGTTATTTTCCTTATCTATATCTGTGAGCTGGATCTTGCCATTACACTGGGTCCTGCCAAAGTTTGCTTTATTGTGATGGAAAAATCAGCAACAGACCCATGGCCCCCCAGGGGACACCCTGGTACCAGTCATTCAACACACGGTGGTGTTATAAAACAGCAACCTTCTGCTTTGCTAACGCGCAGACATCTGAGCTGTAAGCAATTTGTATAAAGCATTTTAAGATACCGAGAAAAGAGCAAAAAGCAAAGATGAGAAACAATAGCATACTGTTAACTTTTGGGTCGTTTAACACAACTCCCAGTAATTTTCTTGTCTCTGTGCGTCAAGTTTAAAACTGAAAAAAAAATAATCAACATATCTCCTTGTATACATCCAGGCAAACTGTACCAGGATGCTTCAAGTTTGTCTATGTTGGCTTCTGTTATGTTGACTTCTGCTACAGGATGAGTGAACACACTGAGGAATAGAGCCATAATTCTGCTCCAAAATCTAATGCCAGCTGGAAACAGTGAAATTATGACATTGGACTTGTCAGTAGGGATGTCAACAGCAGTAGCATGTAAAGGTTTTATGAAATACTTTTTTTTGCAGTCCATCAGATCCTGCAAAAGTGCTCAGAGGTTGCCTGTTAGGGTCTGATCTAAATCTCTTTAAATTAGTAAAAGTCTAATAATGGGCTTTAATGATCTCTGGATCAGAACCTTTAGTGATAAACATGTCTGGAATAGCAATTTTTACATCCTTTAAAAGTAAATATTTTGGTTTAAGCCCCTCTTCTCCCGAGACAAGCCGGGAAATAGGCTGCGGCTAGCCTGCCTCTTGGACAGGTTCCTTTTGCTTTTCTTTGTGCATTATAAGCAAATAATATAAGCAGTAATCTGTAACCATGGTTGAGCTAAAATCTAGGGTAAACTGACATTATTCATCTTGGCCATTATTTGAGAAATAGGCTGGTTACAGGTTGCCATACCGTTTGCAAGAGAGTATTTCATGCTGTTGGTTTTGTAGTAACAGTATTTAAGATTCTGCCAGGGAATTAGTAAAAGTAACTATGTTTACTAAGAGTAATGCTAACTAAACAGCTCCATACAAAGCCTCCTATGCTTTACAAACCTTTGCACTCTGCCAGAAGAATGTGGGAAAAGAGTTAATCAATAAAAGACAAAATAGAAGCATTACCTCATCGCAATGAAAACTCCCATAGCCTAAACACTGATCCAGAAGGAGAAAACTGAACTAGTGACTCCAGCGATAGGAGTAAACCTTTGGTAACATCAAGTGTTCCATTCTAGTTAGAGAAATATTTGGCTCCCAGTAAAGTAGCAATCTCTGGTTTTATCCCACAAAATGAAGAAAGAGATAAAATGAATTGTTTTTAAAATAGAGTGTGATATCTTCAGGCCAGACTATGCCTTACAAAATATTTGTAGGTAGCTGATTACAGAGAAGCATCTGTCATAATTCTGGCCTCTATGTGCTACCATACCCTAAGGTAGCAATAATACGTGCCCATTACTAAATAGCTAGCAAATCATGTAACAGTATATCAACGTATTAGCCACAAAATATGTATGTGGCTATGAAAGAAGAAATTATCTTAAGAAAGAAAGAAAAAAATATTTTAAAGCTATTTTCTCTTACGGAATGAGGTTCTTTGTCTGAGTCACACCCTGGTCTAGAAAGCTCAGCGTGTACCAGGGGGACTTCTCAGAAGTTTCTCAGTTCCCTTTAACATAGCCCAGACATTTGTCAGTTGTGCAGGTAGTGAGGCATAGGCGCTGTTGTTTGAAGTTCAGTTTCCAAGAAGATCACGCACAGTATATTTTGTTCCTGACAATCATGCCTACTTTGTGCAGCACTGTCAAGATTTGGTCCTTCCTACCATCAAAAGTGTCAGGAGGAATAAAAACAGTCAACAAAAGCTTTAGGCAGGTAGAAACCGCTGCACAGAAGTCCTTAGTTTTTAACTAAAACTGAACTTCTCAAACTTTCGTTACACTCAGCACAAATTAGGGTTCGATTCAGACTTTAGGCAAATGCCAACAACAACCCCAGACTGGACAACTCTGTGTACAATGCTCACCCACTTACAGCAGCTTGATCATTTGAGTGTGCTACAGCTCGCCTGTCGTTCGCTTCATGCTGCTTTTGGAGCTGTTTTTTCCATTTGTTTGTGTTGAAGGCTGCATTTGTTTTCTTTCCCTGTACTGAAAAAACTGGAGTACTGTTGACAGTAAAATTATTAGGCCCTTTACCCTAAAGTTGTCAACCAGTCTTGGCTGTTAACAGATCTAACAATTAGGTAATTAAAAGTATGATTGACAGGCAAACAGCGAAAGAAACCAAACCTGTTATTGCACCCCTTCAGAGCAACAAATAAACCCTCTGTACGTTTTCAGTATTCACTGGCTTCAACAGGCCTAATTATCCCTGGTTGATGAGTATGTGCATAGCATTCAGAAAGTGTAAGGTTTTCATGTCACTTTTTTTTTTTTTTACTTTTTTTTTTTTGGCTAGAGACCTTTTTCTGATATGTGTGTGCGTTTTGAATATAATGCTGAAATACTGGATGTCACCCTGACTGCTGGAAATAAGCCAACGTATAATAATATCCTATCAGGAATGCTTAGGAAAAATAAATCACTCCAGATCCTCAGAGTCAGTGATGCAACTGCTATTCCCCTGTCAGAAGCAGGCAAGCGCATATGTTTAGTGCTGCACTTTAAGGTATGCAGTCAGAGCTGGTCTCCCGTACGAGACCAGCCTATATGACTGACAGTAACAGAGCTGTCACTGTGCATTTCCCATTTCTGCAGTGTGTGGTTCTGCACCCCGCTGTGTACCTTCTCAGTGGCCAGTGATTTGATATGACATTTTCTGAGAGGTAAAACACCTGATGATGCGTTTAAAATAAAACCAAAAACTTGCTGCTCTTTTCCAATTTAGACATCTAGCAAGAATTCTGCACTGTATGGGATCCTTTAATTTTTTATTCTCTCCTTTTCAGATCGCATTCTCTGCCTTTCTCACACACAGACCAGGCAATAAATCTGTGTGTGCTTCGTTTTTGGTGGGCATCATTCAAAGGCTGATTTGTTAGGTGTAATTACATTCACAGCAGTTTGAAAGAATTGAGCTAAGCTGCCTGCCCTTCAGCTGCAAGCCTTGGTTTACAGTGCACCCTATTAATATGCAACTGGGCAGACAGATGAAATGCCCTCAACAGGTCTTAGATGTCTTTAGCATCTTAGTCCACTAACTTTGTAAACATTGGTTAGCTCTGGGAGCAGGGACTGCTGTGCTGCACAAGCAATGCTACTCTGGGGGAAGGGGAATTGAGGCTCAGTATCCATCCTAGCACCCAAAAGCCACCTGAATGGTTTCAGAGACTTATGAGATATTTAACCTTTCCTGTGGCTAACGGTCTGAGCTTGCAGCCATCTCTTCCGGCCAAGTAGAATTCACCACACACAGCCAGGCTGAGAGAGGAGGGGAGAAAAAAACCTCTGAAAAACTACTCCAGCAGCCTCGCTCAGCAGGGCCAGGACCTGTAGGTCTTCAGATTAAATGAGATCAGAGCAGGTGACTACACATGGCGGGGTTTTTTTGGAACAATAATCAAGACAGATGACAATACAGCTCCACTGCTGTCTCTCTCCTCCCACTGTATTTCCTCCTCTTCCTACACACTATCGTATCTCTTTCATGTCCTATTCAAAGCAGCATTTCAAACCAAGAGCCGGAGTTAGAAATGGCTCATTAGAGGGAGACTGTTCTCTCAAGCAGGATACAAAAATGGAGAAGGTGAGACCTGCTATACAGGAGATTTTTATTTTTTTTTCACACATGTACTTTATACCAATTCGGCCAACCCTGTTGCTAGCAACGAGATGCAGAACCACTGTCAATGTAATACCTGCAGCCTCTTAGCTTTGCTGCTTCCTGATTAATGAAAAAAACAACTTCACGGGCTTTCCAGAGCTGTGATAACCTCACTGCTGAGGCTGACACACAGACCAAGCAAATGAAGAGATTGCCCTAGAGCAGGAGAATTGCCCACCCCCATTTTCTGATGGATTTCGTCCATAGATATCAGAACTTATTCCCACACTCAACCCTTCCTCCTCACTTGCATGTCCCTGCACCTACACCTTGATGCAAAACACCTCTATATCCCACCACCAATTTGAAAGATCGCGTCACCTCCTGTGGGAGCTGGGCAAGGGGAAACACACGGCAACAAATACGGAGCTGCACGCAGGTGGTCTGCCAGCAGACGCCTCACGTTTTTGAGACTTGAGACATTCCTCTTGCCTTGTGTCAAACACAGCTGAAAATGCTTCACAGGTTACTAAAGATAAGGAAAAGCTGGGTATGCAGTCATATCTCTGCCCTTTCCTCATGCATCAAAGTTTAAAAAAAACAAAACCAAAAACAAACCCAAAAAACTATATATGAACACGTTACTTGAAGTTTGAGGAGGAAAGCGTTTTTTTTAAGTGACAGAACTACAAACACATAGAAAATGTCAAAGGTTAATTACAGGGAATTAGTGGGCCAAAAGCTGTGTGGAAGCAGATTTATATCTATACAGCAGAGCGAATGGCTTAGTTATCAGGGCAGGGTTTGACCTCAGGGGAGTTGAAACAAAAAAAATCCCTAAAGATCAAGTCTCTGGCTCTCTGTAAGATTTAAGGATGAAAAAATTTCCTAAGTAACAAGCTATTTTTATACCATCTATTTTAAAGCTCTCTATTCATGAGATCATTCTTCTTTTATTCATGCTGGTTCAATCTATTACACAGGCCATACTTGCTGAGCTACTACATTTTAAGACCATGCAAACTGTAAATATTGGTTTGTATTAAAGACAAGTCACAGTCACACAGAATTTAGCATTTGCATCCAGACTCAAACTTTCCAAGGTTCATGGATGTTTTGGTTCAGACTCATTTAAAGGTCTTGTTTCTGCAAGATGCAAAGCACTTTCAGCTCCCGTAGAAGTCCAAGGCAGTTGAAAGCCCTCTGAACTTTGACAGATTGGGCACATAATTTAAAAATCTCTGTTAAAAAAAAAAAACAACAACAACAACACTCTCTTCAATGATCCATTATTTAAGGGGCATGAATTTAATTACTTACTGTAACTAAGCTCAAGAAAGTTAGTCTTCTCACTTGGAAGGATACCAAATTTCCACGTCTGCATATAGGCACAATCACATACAGTGTGACCTTAACAAGATTTATGGTGTGGTTTATTAATTCTCTAAATTGGTTCCATAAATCTACACTAGCCCTCGCTATTTAGCTGAGCAAACGGTCTTTGATCTCGGCAGAAAGAAGAAACATAGAAATCAGATTTCTTTCATAAATGTACTGGGCCAAACTCTGCCCGCAGAGGTATGGCCAGAAGCTCCTTATCCCTCTCTTGGTGGCGGGAACGCATGGCAGAATTTGGGCTGCCACCTGCAAAGCACATCCTCGGTTAAAACACTTTGGATTTTTAGGTGATGGGCATTTTATCTGTGCAGTGCTGCTCATTTTGCAGTAATTAATAAGTCCTGGGGAATTTGGAAGATTTTTTCACATGGGGAAAAAGTTAACTTTGCTTCATTTTGTTTACAGAAAGCTGTTACAAGATAACACTGGCTACAAATATTTCACTTACATTAGAATATCATCATAATTTTAACAAAGATAATTTTATTCAACATCTAGTCTGCAGGTTTAAGCAATGGACTGGCTGCTCAGCTCCACCGTAGACCAAGTTCAGCTCTCTGGGCTTGCACAGCTATGTGCTGTGATACTCTACGTATTATCTTACAGGGAGTTTTCACACTGCAGTTTTTCTTCTTCCCTATAGAAAGCCATACTGGGATTAGATATGGCTTCATTCTGGCAAATTGCTAAGACAGTTAACATTGCTGCTGCCACCTTTTAAAGCAAGACAAATCACAAGCAGTTCCACTAAGCTTCTAGAAAACATCAACAACAACAAAAGCCAATCATTCCTTTAGAGTAAGTGAAACACAGTGAACTCAAGAAACATGTATCACACAAAGATATCTCAAATTTGTTTCATGTTGGTCAGGAAAAGGAGGGAAAATTTAAAGTATATATTACTACTTTCATTTGCATTTTGAAATTTTACATCCACAGTCAAATTAAGCCATGGTATGTTATTAAATAACAACGTGTTTGCAAACTCATAAAAACTGAAAATTATTCCACTGAGTTAAAACCAGAATTTGACACAACACATCTTTTGCATTTATACCACAGTGAGCTTAGAAAGCAGCATCATGTTTACCACTGTGTCTGGGGAAAACTGAACAAATGCTATTGCTCTTCAGTTCAGACTTGTCCTCCTTTATGTTTTTAACATCCCCATAAAATTCAAATTTGAGGTTTGGTTAGTTTCACTTTTAATCTCAGTCCAAAAGCATTTTCAAATAGAAACTGAATTACCCCATAGGCTTATGAGTATATTAATGCAATTCTTTCCTCTATTTTCTAGTTTAACATTGAGATACAACAGCTCAGCCTTTTGTGTTGAAAACACAAAGCACAAAGAAACCAACCTGGTCTGCCTCTTTTCTAGTTTTCAAGGGGGCAAGTGGATTCTTATCAAACTGGATGTGAAGAATTAATTGTAATAGCTGTCTTATTCTTCAATCATTTTTTTAAACTTCTGCAAAGGTTTTTGATAGTTAGATCCAGGCGAGCTGGCATCTAACAAGCTGTACTGGAGCCAAAGGCTTAGGATCTGTTGCTTAGGTGGATACTGATTCCCTCTTTCTCCTATTCATAAAACCCCCACACACTCTAGAAGAATTCCTGATGCCATGATAACACCTTCTTTTCTTTGTTTGATCAGATTCTTATCTAGAGCTGAAATCATCCTTGGTTTTCTCCTCTGGACTCACTCCAATAAAACCACTTTCTTCAAAGGTAGTGCCCCAACCTGAACACAATCTGCAGCTGAGGCTGCATTAGCACAAAATGCAGTAAAAAGTGTCCTTCATGTGTTTATGTCGTATACCTCTTAAAGTAAATTTTGTTCGCTATTAAAACAACAAGAACCAGTATATATTTCTTTTGATACTTCTCCACGCACCACAATTTCTGAAGTCTATGAAACAGAGACAGTTTCTTTAACTAGAGGTACATCAAATCCAAAATGCAGGTTTACTCTCTGTAAATGAAATTTGCCGTATCTGTTAAAATTTTATTCCTGTGTGCCTTATAGTTGTTTCCTCATCTATATTTTCCTTTTCATCTATTGACAGTAAATTTCATCTGCCACTCTAGCATGCTGTCACTCATTCGTGTGAGATTCTTCCACAACTCTTTATGCCTGAGTTTTGATTTCATTACCCAGAATAATTTTGTATCACCAAATGCTCTCATTATTCAATCTAATATCGAAGTTCATTTATGAATATGTTGAACAGCATAGATACCAGCTGGATAGTACTAAGTTCCCTTTATCATGCAAGCTGACCGTTTATTCCCACTTATTTTTCCCCCATCTTTTAGCTAATTATTAACCCCTAAAAGGATTATCTCTCTTGTTTTACGATAGTTGCTTCTTTAAAAGCCATCAAGCAGAAATTGTTTGGAAAACTTTCTGGAAATTCAAAATACCTCTTATCAGCTCAATTGCAGAGGTTTTCATTTGTATTTAATTCCTTTAAAAAAAAACTCCAACAAATCCGTGAGAGAAAATCCCTCTATAAATGCCACCCTGGCTTTTCCCAATACATCATACTTATCCATATTTCTACTTTATTTTTGGCACGAGTTCTGCCCAATACAGAGGTCAGACTCACTCCTGCCCAGACATTCAACATTTGCGCTTCTTTTTCTTGAGGTGAGGAGGGGGGCTGTACTTTAATACCATGTTATTGACTCATATTCCATCTTTGACCCACAAGTACAACATTTTTCTGTAAAACTGCTGTCTAGCTATGTTCCCCATCCTGTAATTTGGTAGATGCTTGTTACACCTCTGTCTGAGGTTGTCGGCTGGTTTCTCCCTGTTTGGGATCCGACAAGACAAGGACCAAATTTAGCTGAAAAAAATTCTTCCAAAGGCGACCCTTTCACCCAGCCGATCCCTTCCCAACCCGTCGCTAGTGACACCTGATAATGGAAGTAGGAACACGTCCTTATTTATCAGTCCCCTCTAGCCATTAGTTAGGTCTGCTCTCTTTCTGGCATACTGTGTTGGAACAGGCTGTATATTTGTGTTGCATAAAGATAATTTAGGCATATCGATGTTTTTGCATTGATGGGACATGGGGAAGGTGACGAGTGCCTGTTTGTGTATCTGAGCAGGGTATGGGTTTTTGCTGGGTGATTAAAACACAAAGTATGTTATGGTGAGAGAGAATATTTGAAGAATGTACAGCAATGAAAACCACAAGAGGGAAAAAGGTGAAAAATTACTTGACTGTAGTACTCAGCAGTATGTGAAAGGTTAGGGAAGAAGACAGTCAAAATGTAATTCCAGAGCCTGATTCAAATCCCACTGAAGTCAATGAAAAATTCTGTTTGGTTTCAATGGGCTCCGAACCAGATCATTAATAACTATCATTCCAAGACTGCACTTAAACATCAATGTGTTTTAAATTTAACCAAAAAATTGGACAAGTAAGGCAGTATGTGAATTCTAGAATTTGATTAATATATGGAGAAATCAATTTATTGGGTCTGATCCCACTTCCTTTGGAGTTGGTGAGAGCTTTGCCATTGATTTCAGCTGTAGAAAAATCTCCCTGCTTCCTAGAGGGAGATTTCCATGTGAATCTCCAACAAGGAAATGCTCATTCATGAGCCTTGTGATCTAATCCATGGCAGCTTTAGCAGAACACAAGGACATCCCTAGAGAGTAGGATGAAGTCAGATCAGAGCTGTAAGATGAACCAAGGCCACATAAAGCCTTCCTTAAGTCAATATAAGGATATTAAAGTTGAGATTTCACCACGGCCTTTCCATTGCAGTGGGAACTTGATGCAAAGAGGGCTGAGAGAGAGTTGAAGCAGGGAGACCCGGCGATGCAGGGTTACATAATAATCCAGCCTGCTAATCACAAAAGCATGGATAAGCATTTCAGCCTACATGGCACAGGCAAGGATCTAATCTTGGAGATGCTTTCTGGTAGGGTCTTTTATTCTCCTTTCTCTTACTTTTTCTTTTTCTTCTTTCTTTTTTTTTTTTTAAAAAAAAAACCTTTCACACAGCCTAAGGTGAGAGGAAATAGAAGTCGCTCCCCTGCAGATAAACTGTAGCTGTCAGGATAATGATTGCAAAGGATCATCAGTCTTCATCAGGGCATGACCTGAGCATTACTGAGGGCTAGAAGGGCATTTTTCATGTGCCCCTTCCTTCCTTCCCTCCCTAGTTTGTCACTGCAGAAAAGCAGGGTGGCAGGTAAGCAGAGATGGTGCTTCTAATTCTTAGACAAGACACAGGATAAAATGCACAGGTCAGTTCTGTTGGCTCAAAACCAAAGGAACAGGAGAAAAGAATCCCCAAGAAAAGGATTAAACAGGAATCCCCCAAATCCCTGCCTTGATTCATTTGTTCCTAGAAACAAAAAGAAGCCAACTGAGCTTGCAATTGCCTTTCCCAGACGGGAGATAGGGACTTTCCAAGTTCTTCATCTGTCATCAGCCAGGGATGGAAAACCCTTGTCATTGTCCCAAGGGAAAGGTGGTGGTAAACATTTGTCAGGGAGATGCTCTGTGTCTCATTTGTTAAGCACTTGAAGTGCAAACAATTACAGGTCAGGCCCTGCTATATGTTATTTGTTGTCCTATTATAAAATTACAATAAGGTAATATTTCAAAGGTTTTGTTTACAGGCAAACCGTAACCAGGCTACATAAACTCCCAAACCAGGGTCAACATACTTATTTAATAAACTTTGGTGATACATATCTGTTACTCCTAAAGGACAGCAAGGAAGAAAACTGGCAAGGGTTAAGAGTGCATTGAATGTTGTATGAAAATCTGCAAGGCAGTTTCCATAGATGATTAAAAATACATTTATCTGTTATTTTCACAAAGTGCAATAATCAAGCAAATCACATATATCTGTCCCGTGAGGGCACTGACAACAGTTCTTCAAAGTTTTAGGATAGTTGGGATCCTACAAGATCTTACCTCTACCATGATACGGGTGCTGCTCAAAAGGGTTTTAATATGCTATGGGGAAAGGAAATTAATTCATCTGTGAGAGATGAGAAGGAGACCAGCTCACCAGGACAAATCAAATTCAGTCTACAATTCGAGAAGTACAGATTTCAAACTCTCTCTGCCCCAACTGGATAATTTAAAGTACATTTCAAGAAGCAAGATAAAGAGGAGAAGGGAACCCCTCCCAAATGTGAGCAGTGCCAGCTGTTTTGCAGCAGGGTTATAGGGAATACCCGAAGGACACTAAGGGAGCACAACAGGCACCTGAACATAACATTGAGATTCTCCTAAGGGCTGGGGGATTTTAGAGACCTTGGCAGGGAGTAGGCATCAGTGCCACAGGGCTGACACAGGTTGGTATCTCCCTGGATGGGAGGCAGAAAGGACAGACTCAGACTGGTGCTGGGCACTGAGATTCAGGCACCTTTGCCACTCCTGAATCCACATATAAGATGTATTCACAGGAAAGCAATTTACCCTGCTCATACATGACTGAAGCCTATGGGAAAACAGAAATCTCACTAGACATCTCAACTGTAATGTTCTGTTAGCCTTGCAAGAGGGATTAAATAGCTGTGAAATAGGACAGCAGATTGAATATACCTTTCCATAACCAAACAGCTTTGCATTGGGTATATTCTTCAGAACCGTTGAGAAGAAAAGGAGGTTGTCTTATGTTTGAGGCTTTGCTCATTCTCCAGAAAACTGAATGACAGAGAGGAAGTAATAATAATTAAAAAAAAAAAAAACAAAAAAACACCACAAAACCAAACAAAAACCCCCAAACTGAACATACCCTTTCACCACAATAAGATTCTCCCAGAGGTGCAAGGAAAACAAGGTCTTTGTCATTTTGGATGTATTGACAAGTTTTTGTCAGACTGCATATACGTCTGTTAAACAACATTTGGATTCTTCAGTGCACAATTTACTTGGCAAGTAATGCTTTCAAAATACATGGACTGCTGAAGTTACTGTACAAGGCTCTTTCAGAGAGGCTAACATGCTTCACTGCATCTAAAAATACACAATGACAGCATAGCAATACGAGGCACTGTTGCCACAGGTATAAGAAATACCTGCATAGGGACAATTTCAAGCATGAAATACGCTAAACCCCATTTCTCTACTTAAATAACTGCAAAAAGACTATGATATATGGAAATCTACTGTAAGTTCTCCAGCACCATCACATCTGAGCACCTCTCAAACTTTCATGTACTAACCTTAGAAATTTGCCTGAGGAGAGGTTGTATTCCTACTTCTGCTCCAGCAACAATCAGTGTTGAACAGACGAAAACCCAGGAACAAGAAGCAGCCCTGGATTCATAAAGGCAATTCAATTCCCGGTTGCCACCGTGTAACCTCCTTTCCAGTTGAAGTCCTTTATACAACTTGACCTCTGTGTCTTGCTCAAGATCACCTTCAGATCAACTTTTCCTTTCGTGTAAAATTGAATATGCCAATGTGGGAGAACAAAAGGATGAGGAGAGGACTGAAAAGAATAAAGCAAAGTATTCTTACAGAAACACTTAATATAAACAATAATTAAGGAATAGTTCATTTCAGAAAGTTGTAAATAAAATTAGTAGATTATGGGGGGCGGGGGGGGTGTGTGTGTGTGCGTTACTGTGCTTTCCAAAAAATAAGGTTGTTCATATTGTTTATGTAACCAAATAGATATCTGGGAATTCTCACTTTATCACAAAACTCAGTCAAGAAAACTCAGGATGACACCCATATATTCCCTGGGAAAATGCAGCCAAAAGTTAGCAGCACCTCCATTGAAGTTGCTTTCTATAAGGGCAAAACCTGGTTTTGAAAAACTCACCATCTTGATGTGATTTTCAAGTCTGGTGTCACCAGTGAAGCAGTCTATGTTTTATGTCTTATTATTTATTGTATGAATACATCACTCTACCCCAAGTGAGAAAAAAATAAAAGCACAGCTCCTACATACACAATGGCAAGGAGCTTTCTGCTTCCTCCTGCCTAGAAATCGCACAGCAGCAGGGTGACACAGGAGAAAGTGGCATCTCCCACCAACACCGCTACTCCTCAGCAATAAATAATTTACACTCAGTGATCCATTGAAAGCAGATCTTAATTAAGTGCTATGTAGTTGCACTTATTGACCTGTAGATGTATTTGATCTATAAAGACATCTATTTGATCTGCACAGATCAAATCCTTATAGATCTGTAGACACAACATTTTTGCAAGGGGCTTACTCTGAATTAAATCGAATAGCATATTAGATGTCTAGAGTTTGTCTTTTAGATTGGTGTGTACTCTCCTGGCTTCAGAAACCTACTGCTAAAAATACTCAACTACAGAAGTTATCCAAATTTATAACTAATGTGGCTGGGGCAACTCTTCTCCTAATGACTGCATGCCAAGCAGACTTGCAAAGCCTGCCACAGAGAGAAAGGGATTCTTCAGGTCGCAGAGGCCACAAGAGAAGGATTTAGGAAAGTCTTGAGGTTCCACTACAACCTAAACCGTTTCATCCTACAGTCACCCAGCTGGTGTCGGCCACACATTTCCAGTGCAGAAGCATCCATCAGCCCATTGCTGCAATATATATAGCGACCGAGGCTGAACAAGTTCACAGAGGTTGTCCAGAATTTCTTTCAAATAGCTCCTAAGTCAATACGCTCAGTGAGACAGGGACCAGTTGCTAGAGGCAGTTACTCTGCCTTAACTTTCACGGGAATAAAAGGGGTAAAAATTAAATTAGTTGTGGGAATTTTAGAAATCATGAAATTTAATCATATTAGGAGGAAGAGCATATCACACATATGAAGATTTACTTCTTCAAAAAGGCAAGTTCCAATTTTCTATCCCTCTTGGAAATCTGTAAAGTGTTTTGTGTACAAATACATATCTAGGAAGTATAAGAATAGAATTAAAAATAGTTTGCTAGTAGTACAAGAACTACTAATAGTTTCTAGAAATTCCTTTTCTTTTTTTTATATTTAAGCTTAATTAAAATTTTTGTACCTCAGGAAGCTTCATTTCAAAGTGACACATTTCAGTATGTTCAAGGGATTTTGCAAACATGAACCAAATCCAAACGTGTCAAAATTTGATTAAATCTTAGATTCAGTGATGATATTCTATGATATAAAATATTACTTAACAAAAGATCCAACATAAAATAGGGAACTTTTTATTCATTCCATTAAATTGTGAGATTTATTTCCCTTAAAGGATTTAATTACTTCCTGTTCACTGATTTGTTCCAGTGTATTTGCAGAAGCTGATGTCACCTGGACCTTTGTACAAATTTACTTTTCAGCTTAGTGACGTTGCTCATTATAAATAGTTCAAAGCAAATTCTAAATAAGCTATTCGTTACCACTGCTAACACCTAGAATAAAGAAGAGAGCAAGAAGGATACCAAGCAGAAAAAACAGCAGCAAAAAACTCCTTCACAGTTCTGGTTTTCTTGCCAAATGTCATCTGCAACAGCACAATTCGAATGTTTAAATTATGTCAGCAATTAGACCTATTATATGTAAGATATTTCAACTAGTCCTAAAAGTTTGAATAATTTACAGTGGGAAACACTTATTTTGTTGAATTTGATGCATTTTTTTCTTAAGTAGGCAATATGGATGGTTTAAGAGATGCTTACTCTGTCTCAGTACTGGGGAACTAAAGAACCCATATTTCTCTCTGATTTTTGTGACTGAGCGATACTGCAGTGGTCACAATTTTTTTTCCCAAAGACCTACTTGCAGAAGTTAAAACTGAAAATCCATTATATATGCTGATAAGTTTACCAGCATGTTAAAGGCAGTAAAATCACAAAAGTTAAAAAAGCTAAGTGTCCTATGATTTTCTTATCTGCGGTTCTGTACCTGCGTCACAGATGCACATGGCCCCTGTCCCTGGGGCCTCGTGTAGGTGAGCAGCTCCACACCAGTCCTCGCTACAGAGCCCTCCCTGTGCAGGTCTGCAGTGCCTTCTCTTAGAGGATTTGTACAGCCTATCTATAATGACGAGCAGTTTTATTTAACTTGAATCTATGACACCAGTGCTCATTGTAGCACTATGTGTTTCTCTTCGCCTAAGTTAATGGCTACAGAAGGTGTCAAGATAAGAAAAAGTCCCTATATGCCTAGTGTTAAACTCCTGCTTTAATTAACATTTTTCTTTCCAGTACTCTGTCCCTTTGGGCAGAAATTCTGGGCTTGCATTTTCCACAAAAGACAGGTTCATTTTAAAATACCTTAAAAGAGAAGAAAATGCCAATAATCTGACCCAGAAACAATACTCAACATTTTTTTTACTTACTATGTAACACAGTCTGAAAGCCTTCTGCAAATGTTTGCCAAAAATTTCATGACGAGATTAGGATTCATTGCTTTATAAAATGAAGTAATGGTAAATAAGGCGCATTTCTAACTTTTTATTTGCTCTCCCTGATGAATGCCATAGAAAAATCCTAAAGAAATAGATATATATTTTCCACAGTGAAGTACAGCTGAGGCTTGCCTGTATTATCCATACTAGTTGTGAAGAAATCCAACAAACTTGAGTGGCGTAAGTCAAAAAATTCTCTTATATTTTGTAAAACTAAATGAAGTCACCAGAGCTGTGCCATTAAAAGCAACCAAGACATGGAGTCATTTAAACGGTTTCCCCTAGATGGCTAGGTTAAGCTCTGTTAAAATTAATCCTTTTTCATGCTGGCAGGTGTAACAAAGAAAACCTTTTTGTATGGAGTGCAAAGAGGGTATTTTACCCTCTCAAAGGAAAGCTGCTTGATATTTCCATGGAGAAAACAGCACAAGTGATTAACAATTTAGATTTCCCATTCCTAAGCTTTGTTTATATAAATATATGGGGGATCATTTCTGAATCTGTAAGAGGATTTTCTACAGTCCAATGTAAAGAACTTAAAACTGCCATAAATGAGATGTTAAAAAAAATAAACAGATTGCCTTGATAAATGCCAGTTATTGCAGACTGAGCCTCACTGTAGTAACACACTAAGCAGCCGACATTTAAAAGAAACCTGACTAAAGTGCTAGCTCCCTAGGTAGTTTTTTTTCTTCTCTAAAATAATCTTAAGTCTGTGTATGGTGCCTACAAGAGAGGATCTCTGTAGTGTTGTTCAGCCCTTCCTGACGCACAGTTATGACCTACTTCAGGACAGCCTTTCTACACACGCACAAGTAGCAAATGAGCATCTCCTTGAGCTAGGTCCAATGATGGCATGTTATCGCTGGGACAGAAGGGGCTCCAGAGATCAGGCCTTTGACATACACATGGAGACCAACTCTCCTCCAGTTCCCCGCTAACTTTCATCTCTCTCCTAAGCAGGATTAATCCTTCCTCAGAAGTTTTTCCCAACTAATAAGTTTCCTTTCCCCAATAGTTATTTCCATGAAAGACTGAACTCACCTTCCTTAGAGAAATAGCGCTGGGTTTATTTCCAAATGCAGAAACAGCTGAAAATAGCAAGCAAAAGTAGTTTCCATCCTCATGCTGCTTTCCTGCTCCCTGGGGCTTTCCCCTCAGCACAGAAGAGCGGATCGATATGCTTCATCCTCCAGCTCTCCCCTTGCAGGAACTCCAGCACTAACCTGCTTCTTGCCTGCTCTTCACAGGTCTGGGTGGCAGCTCTCCAGCCAGTTTCAAAGAGCAGGACCCCAGTCTCTGTCTGTCAAAACGGCTGCCCCATTTATGGAGGAGGTAGCCTTGGTGCTGCTTGCTTGGTTGACTGTGAGCTTTTTTTGTGTTTGTTTGGGGTTCTTTAAATTTTTTTTTTGACTTTGTCTAAACAAACAAATCCTTCCACTCCCACAACTCCCCTTCCTCACTGGTTAGCGAACCTTGAACTGCTTCAATCCCTCCTGCTAAGCACTGAACGTATAATGCATGTTAGTGCATAATTTACATAACTGACCACTCGCTTAGTTTCTGGCCGAGATACATAAAACATTTCTTACTTGATGATAAATATGTTTGTTAATATAATTTCTGGCTGCCCCAAAAGAGGCAAGTCAAAGAAAGGGCAATAGAGCATTTAAAGAACAAGAGTGATAGCCAGGTTCAGGACTCAGAAAAGACCAACTCTTTGCTCACAAAAACCTCAATGCATACTATAGGATAACTATACACTAACTCTCTACCCCTTCCACGCCGAAAGCTGTGCATGGAAGCACATAGGGCAAGATGTGCCTATGAAGCCAACCTTCACTCCTGTGTCCTTGCCATGATGCATCATCTGCACCAGTCATGCAAGATGTGCAGGGTGACTTCTTCATGATATGAACAGAAACAGGTTAGCTTCTAACTTCTATCCCTGCTGCTGACTGATGATTTTCCGCATACTGATCTCCCTGATTGCAGAGGGAGGGACCCATACCGGGCACAGTCATAACTTCTGCAAACGGTGATGAAAGAAAATGCAAACTCACACTGCACAGACCCTGGGACTCCTCGGTGCACCTGAGAGAGTCAGGACCATCCTCCTGTAGAACCAACAAATTTAGATAACCAAAATGCCTCTGTTCTGTTCATATCTATTGAATTCAGAACTAACAAGTTTAAAACTTTAAATTATGTTTCTAGACCTTGGAAAGTATACCCTTTACACAGAGATGAAGAACTACTAAAGCTGGAAGGAAACAATACATATTTAAAGCTGACTGAGACTCAGAACATCGGGTTAGGGCTGTTCAAAATGCACTCACTGCCACATCATTTTGACAGTACAGCAGTGTCTCAGCAGGTTGTAATGCAACTCCTTGGTATTTCTAAGTGCACTGGGCCTCTAGGATCACTCTCTGGGAAGAGATGTCAGGGTTATTATTACAAAGTTGTTTACATTTAATTAAAATGATCAACTTATCTGAGTTTCCATAAGGTTAATAAACCCAGCAAATTTCTAGAGGGATTATAATTAGAACATATACGTTCTAGTAACTTTATTCTGTTGCTGCAAGATTTCTATAAAATATTTAAGCCCATCAAATATTGAACACACACACACACACACCCTTAATGATCTAAATGTTCATTTTAGAATGAGTTTTTTAAGCTTGAGAACTTTAGCTGTAAGTGCTTAAATTCAAAAGAAAACTTGGCATAGGTACACTTTAGCTAGAGGAGCCTGTAAAAATCTGATGATCTTTCATTCAGCCTGACTAGTTTATAGAAAGGCTCTGCAGTCTTTATGTGTTTAATATCTTCAACAGTTTCAGGTTTTTGAATCCTGCACTTCTACTGCTTAGAGATGTACTTGTTTGTGATCCTGCGCAATTTCTAGGCTATTTATCAACCACTACTCCAATAACAACAGCAGTAATATTTCTACACTTGTGGGCCATCTCCTCCACTGTAGTCATTGTGGGATCCCACGACTTGGTGCCCACCTTCGTCCATAAGGATGCTGTTCTGAAGTTCTGTAAGAATTACCAGAGCTAAGCATGCTGTCCAGGTGCATCCCTCCTCCTTACTCAAGGCAAGACAAGGAGATGCCCTGGTCCTCCAGCTGAGAGCTGCTGTGAGGACACACAGGCAAACAAGCTGCAGCAGGGCTGGGACTAGCTAGATGCCAAGTGGATCACGTCCCCAGGGCATGGCAGCAAGTGCACTGGCTTCTTGGCCCCGAGACAACCTGTGCTATTTTCCACCGAGCAGCACTTGCTGATGATATCGGCAAAGCAAGGCCCACAGCCAGCTCATGCATTATGTTGCTGATGTTACAGAATCAAATTTTATAGGAGAAGGCAGCTGGAAGAGGTCTCAAGAGAAATTTAGCTCACCTCTCTGTCCAAACACAGGATCAGCAATGCTTGCGTCATTTTGACAGATGCTCACCCAACTTGTTTGTAAAGTCTTTCAATATCGAAGGCTCCCTAATATTCCCAGTAAGTCTTGACTATTCTTACCATTATAAAGTTTTATTTTTCCTACTGACTAACCTCTCTTTGCAATTTGAACCTATTACTTTTTGTCTTATGCCAGGTAAACAGTTTATTTTCTCCCTTTTATGTATTTCAAGATTACTTTGTTTTCCCTCAATCTTTTCTTCTACAGACAAACCATTCATTCATTCTTCTCTTGCGTATCATGGTTTCTGGATCTGACACCATTCTGCCTGGTCTCCTCTGGTCCCTCCTTCTTATAATCTGCAATTACTATTTTCCAGTCAAAGCAACACCCAGTTCACAGTGGTTTCACCAGAAATACGCTTCTGTAGTTTTCTTATGAGAAAGTACTGTGAAACAGTATAAAAACGCCAAGTTAAGAGACACGATGAATATAATTTCCCTACTGTTCAAAAGGTGCATTGTTCTGTTACAGGAGGAAGTTAGACGTATTTGATGTGATTTGCTGTTGATAGGTCTGTGGTCTTTGTTTGCTACCACACGCGTATGCATCGTCTCCTTAATTTTTTTGTTTGAAGTTAAGCTGCATTGTCTTTATTATCCTTTTCTTTCTCTAAATATATCCACTATGTTTCTTTTTTCCAGCAATCCAATGCTTTTTCCTACCATCTGTAAATTCTCAGAAGTATCCATAAGCAGCATCTATTTAAGCATTCTCCAGATTTTTTACTCATTGGAAGGTGAGGTCTTTCCCTTGTGTCACTGGGATTACTTGTGGTGACACTGACCAAGTTGGCACTTTTAGTGAAGAAATGGCTTACTGCCAGAGAGCAGTAAGCACTGTAATCTTTGCAATTTGCCTCTGTTGTATAACAGGACAGCCATTCTTGGCCATCTTCTTACTGCCCCGGTCATCTGAGGTCCATCAGGTCACTGTTACTGTTCATCACAAGAAGTCATTCATTTTTTTTAGTCTTCACATATTAGAGTTTTATTCTTTTCTCACGTTTTAAGAATTACTCCCTGTATTTGCATTACACTCGCTTTCTGGGCCTGCTAACTCAGATCTAGAAATTGCCCAAAATTCCAGTCTGCCTTCTTATAAATCAAAAATCTTAACTAAAAGAAGTCAATTGAATTTGTACTGGTTTTCTTCTGAACTTCTTCATAATAGTGGCATTAGGGTTGAAAAAGAAGGGATTAGATTTTGTCTGTTACTTTGGTTAATGTTAAAATGATGTTAAAATTAGAATCTTCTTAAGGAGAAAGTGTGTTTCTGCTCCTGCCCAGCAAAGGCAATATATCAGATAAACTGAGTGTTCAATTAGGCACGCATTTCAGCTGCGTATGACATCTTCACATGTGTTTCAGTGCTGGCTGATTTTGGGGATATACAGAAGTCCAACAAAACAAGAAAGAGCATGTGCTGTTAGCTTTCCATGTGGGACACGGGAATTACCCTTCCACAGAGGACAGCCAGTAGCATACAAGTCAGAGCCCTGCAGAGCATGGCCATTTCTACAGTGGTCCTGGCAGGGCCATGTTCTGGAGGTGTGGACCCTACTGCTGCGTGGTCCACTCAGCAGGTCCAGGGAAGAGACTGCAGGGCACAGAGACCTCTCAGTTAGAATTCGCTTTTCGCTGCAATTTGGGGCATCGGAAAAGCTCCATCACACTCCTCAAAGATATCTCCTGCATAAGTCACCTAAGTTGGTGACATTTCATCTTTACATTCCCTTATTTCAATGCATTAAGTAAATGCTAAGGGCATTTTTTTCCCTCCTCAGATTTATTTTCAGGCCATGCTGAAGGATAAACCTATCATGTTTCTGACCCACTAGAAAAGCTGCTTTAGTGTTACAGGAAATGTAATCTGTATGGCCGACATGAAAGTGTTATAAGATGTGAGCTGGAAAGATTTTGGAAGGTTGTGTCTGAGCCACAACATCCATTCTTCATTGCTAGGCTTTGCAAGCTAATATCCTCTTAGCCTAATTTAAAATCATTAATTAAAACTGAGTTGAAACTGATGTGTAATGTAATAAGGACAAGAGGTCCCACACCAAAAAGAGGAGGAAGATTTAAGAGATGTCTATGTATTCAAATTTGCTTTGCTTTTCTTGAATCAGAATTTCCTGTACAATATGACTCTAATTTACTATAGTCCTCAGATTTGTGCAACTTACACATTTGGATTGAAAATTGGTAATTGCTATGAAGAAACTAGGAACCAGGCATGCAGCTAGCAGGTTTTTTTTGAGCAAATTATAAACACAATCTCTGTATTCCTTGGTCCTCCAGTGCACTGGGTATATCACATCAACACGGTAAGGAAAATCTGTTGAAATCAGTTGGAAATCCTGACTAGCACAATATGAGCTGTTGCTGCAGTGTAAGAAGTTCTTCATCTCAGCAAGTGATACGCTACAACAGGTTTTGTGAAGTGAATTCATTTTCTCTCCCGTACATGCTGGGGTGGAGGTGGGGAAAAGGATGAAAAACAAGGAGTAGAAAAAATGGTATAATGGCAGGATAAAGAAGTTAACATTTTTTTTTATTATTAAATCTTTGCTAGTTTTCAGCAAGTGTAAAAAATAGTTAAATTCCCTAATTAAATTATAATTCCAATCTTAAACAATAAAAAGAAATCCTGTAATAATCTATGTGCAGTGCCTGACAGCTGGGCCGTCTGATCCTTGCAGTCTGCTTACAAATTGGTATTAGTGGCACTAATAAAGCTGATTAATGTTGTGACTAGAGACCCACTAACCTGACACTGCCAGCTGGGCACACAAAGGCTGTCAATCTACATGGCAGCTGTTAAACTACGGGTGCCGTAGCCTTTAATTTACATTTCAGCAACCTCCACACTGTAATGCATTTTAATGGGCACGAATAAAAACCGCTGGTGACGTGCAGGAATTTCACAGGATATTGGTGTGTACACATTATATTAGTAAAATACCACTTATCAAAAGACCAGAGATAAAGGCAATTCTTTCTTCAGTTACTTTTCTTGAAACCTGTAGCAACTCTGTCATAACTGATGCAATTATTACAGATTGCCACCAGTATGGCTGAGGGCACATTTTCAGCCAGTCTACCAGCTCTTAAGAGTTATGATAGCTTATTAATTTCCATTGATGCAAATAGCTATGAAGATACTATCTGCATCTTAATAGCATTTTCCCACGACTGCTTTGCTTACAAGTACTTCAGAGGGTCCCAGAAGAGGTCCTGTCCATCATTCAGAGGCCTTTAGCAAGTCACCCCTCTGACACTTTTTGGAGAGCCCATGGCTGGACCAGGAGCCCAAGCAACTCGTTACCTTAACCACAGTATTTTCTCATGAGAGGATCACTGCATTGCCTGTGCTCTAACTGCACTGTGTGTAAACTATATCTAAATAGAGGTTTATAGGCTTTAAAGACTATCAATCCAGGACCTTCTATAAATATACAGTCCAACTGATCCACTTACCACTTAAATGCAAAGAATTTACAGTAATGATACATCAGCCTTACTATATTAAAACAACAAAGTGAAGATGCACAAAACAAACGTTCCAAGTGTAGTTCATAGAAAACACTGTCTACTTTGACCCTAATAAAAGCATGGTTTATTATGGTAAATACTTTGTTGATTTATAAACTGTATTACACATGCAGAAATTCTGGTCAGCATTTCCTTAGGGCAGATTTCTTGGTAGTTTTTTTTTTTTGATTATTATTATTATTTTAAATTCTTTAATCATTGACTGATTTGTTCCTAAAATGCCTGAGAACATTACTGGAAAGACCTTTCATTTTCCATTGTGACATCCTGGCAACTTTCAAAATCTAGGATTTTTTTTTTTCTTTGTTTTGGGAGGGGGTAGATAGGAAGTAAGTGGCAGAGGGCAAGATGATGTGAAAAGGAAGAGAATACAGCCCCAGAGGGTCTATGTTACCTATTCTGAAAACATATTGTAAGTACAAGGACATCACAAATACTCAAACAAATATTAAATACTGAAATAGGCTATGACTATAAACTAAACATGTCTATCTGAGGAATTCGATCTCTTGTTACTGAGTCTTTTCTATCAAGAATACATTTCCTTCCCTCTCAGACCCCAGAGAGCAGGAGAGCATGTACCTATTTCTGAAAAAATCAGAATTAAGCAACTTGTAAAAAAACCTCATACTACAATTCAGTGGGTGAGCTAAGATTTAAACCCAGGTCTATTAACTCTTGTTCCTCTTTCTTCATAACTTGACAAATCTCCCGTCCTCAAACAATGAAGCTCAGAATTATTTTTTTATTTTTTTTTTGTACAGCCTTTTAAGGACAGGGACAAAAGAGCAGAGAAGTAAGGACTTGGTGGGAGTTGGGTTAGCATTTGTCTGCATAGCCCAGGCCATACATATCTTGGTTTGCTGTGCATGGCTGTTACTTCCGACTTACACAGTATCAAGTTTAAAGGCAAGTAAAAGGGGCCATGAAAGGAACAGTGTTTGTGCACTGCTTTGAGTACAAAAATGAAGGTACCCTCTTGTCACATCACCAGTCAGCTCTTGTGTCTTCCTTCTTTGCTTTTCCCATTTCACAGAAAACACTGTGGCAGGGGGAATCTGATGACTTCCTAACCCTGAAATGTTGCTATTCTTGCTGATTTAAAGACAGTTACTTACTTAGTGTAATATTAATAAAAATGAGGGAGGAAAAAGCTACCAGAAACTGTACTGTATAGTCAGCTGAATAAGCCAAATTTTACCCAGCTAGCAGGAAGAGTTTCATTAATTCATAAGTTGCAAGGTCTTGTAACTTATCTGGGTTTCTGTCAGCTGGGGAATGTACTGTACCTCATGCTCTTAGGCATGTACAGTCATTTATACAATACTTATTCCTAAGAAAACTTTTCTCTCAGTGATTTTGGTCAAAATGTTGCAATACGGAGCTGCCCACAGTTGCCTCCCAATAGGGCTAACAGATCTCCCTTCACAAGTAAAAGAGTCTTTTCCTCATGAGACTCTCATTTAAACCACGGCAGAGCTCTGTTTGTGCTCTGGACTGACGTAATGTGTGATGCTTTTTACAATACTGGTTCATTGTTGCTGCTCAGTATCGTGAGATCATTTCAACCCCTGGAATGATCAAACTTTTCTATCAGTCCAGCTCTGATTCCCAGGATAGTATCATACGGAAAAGCAGAGCTAGTGTATAAATCCAAAACTCCCCTTTCCCCAGAACTTTTGCAAATTAAAACAGGAGGAGTAAGATGACAAATAACATACATTATAACTATCCCAGTGTCATTAAGTCCCATAGATTTTTACTTAAAGCTGGGGAGGGGGAAGGGAGGACTTGCGCAATAAAATCTGTTAACATTGCTAAAATGCAAGGCCAAAAGAAAAAGAAGAAAATCCAAGACTAACATCTCAAACAGGATCTATTACAAGTGGAGAGAACCATGAAATCACCCGCTTATTTTTCTAACTTCCATCAGATAACAGGATTCAAAGGATTGTATAAATGCCAAGATAGATTAGACACAATAGATAGAATCAATTGTTTGTTCAGACCTTGCTACAAATATGCCAGTCAAATGCATATGTAGTCCTATATGGACTACATGCAGAGAGATGTAAATGCTTAAGATGAGTAGATTGTGGCTGATGACATCCTTAGCCTGCAATCTTTACATGACATTTCCTTTCCCTTTTCCCTATTTCAGAACATCGCACTCGTTAGAAACAGCAGGAAACAATCTCTCTCTGTTTTTTTTTTTAAGTATAGCAAGAACAAAAGTAAAGTTATGCATCTTAGTACAAAACTAAACATAGTTTCTTTAGACCATCTCTAACAATTAATAAAAACACTAACTACTAATACTAATAACTTGCTATTTGGTCTTGAAAGCTTCTTTAACAAGTGCCTTCTGCAAGTGAAAACTGGTCGCTGACTCTTGCATTAGAAGTTAAAGCAGTGAGCTTCACCTTATCAAATCAAACTGTCTTCTGCTATTAACGGAAGCATCTTGTCTTCACATACTCACTCAAAGGTTTCACTGAGAGAAGAGTTTGCATACAATATTTCTCCTTTCTCAGTTTAATTTTCATGAGTTCCTACTGATAGGGGTCAAGTGAAATAACATTTCATAAGCAGAAGTTTATGTCTAGGTTTTCTTGCCAGAACAGAATGACATCTGTTCTTATGCATGTTTAATTTAAATATTTTTCATGAATGTGGGATGATGGTATAAATATTTGAAATCATCAATATAGTAGACTGCACTATAGCATGGAAAGGCTGCTGCACAGCTGCTGTTAAATTATAGATTTCTTATGCAATGAATACTTTTAACTTGTCTTTTGAAGAATTAAAAAATGATGTCTTCTGTCTAAAATATTTTGTCAGATCTTTGAGAGATGTTCTTCATGTGACCTATAGCTTCCAGACAACTGAAAGTATAACTCTGTGACCCCATCATGAATGATGCTTACAGAGGGTGAACTGATAGAGCCAGGGCAAGAGCACACTGCACATGGGGAACAGGTGAGTTTCTTCTCTTTGTCATCTTTCGTCTCCCCTTCTTCCACTCATGAACCCGTTCTAACTAAAAATAGCTCCTAGTTCCCATATCTTGGTCTGTGATCTGATTCTCCAGTTTACATTCTGGAGAACACTCATCTCCCCAGTGTTGACTTGGGAAACAAAACAAAACAAAAAAACCCAACACCAATACACTACAACCACAAAAACTATTTTTGCCGTCATCCCCATCCCAGAACATGCTGATGTGCCAGTTTACATCATCTGTAAAAAATTTGACAACCAAGTTTCAGAGGCAGAGGAGATTCTCCCATATGTACAAGTCACTTAAAACAGCCTGGAGAAGATTTTTGTTGAAAGCAACCAAACCCATGATGTAAGGGAACTGAGGCACTATAGTGTTTCATGGTATTGTTCATGCTGCTATCCAGAACCTAGGAAGATTTACAGTAAATATGACACTGGCAAGATTCATGACTTAACAGAGATAAAGTAAATATTTTGCTATGGTCCAACTAATCAGATACCCCTTCTTAAAAACAAAACAAAAAAATATCATCACCTTATTTTTAAAGCATTTCTTGCAGAACAACTCTTTTCATTGCAGGGTGTGTTTACAAGCTGTTACTGTGATCTGAAAATTAACTCCTTGACATAATGGTGTCTTTGCAGTCTTGGCATTACAAAGTCTGCTTTTAGGATTTTTAATTGTTAAAGTTAATTACAAGTTATATAATTTTACCATGCTATTCACTTTGGTGATTATTTGTTAACATAAACCACATAAGTGCCATAGCAATGGGGAAGGCAATATATGTAGTGAAACGTTACACATGTGGTGGCATAAATCTTTATTGGCACGAGCTAGGGGTGGATGCATTACTCATGAATGGTGAAGCCAGCAGTAAATTAAGAAGGTGGCCCCAACTGAGTATTAGTCACCTAAATACAACCATATGCCACCAGATTTTGTGTTACGTTTTCACAGAAATGTTATTTCTAAAATTTGCAGAGAATTTCTAAATGGACTTCAACTTCAAAGCCTCACAAATGAAGACCTAAGAACCAACACATGTGCAACTCACCTCACTCCTTCCTAACTTTAAATTAGTAAGAGTTCACCTATAAATCAAGATGTTCAGCACAAGTGTGGCTATTTTACCAACCATTTCTGGGGGTTAGGGACAGCCTGTATCGAATGCCATGAAGTCACCCTTCTTGTTTCTCTGTGCAAACCTTAGATCACAAACCACTTCCCACCTACTGAGGGAAGGATTGTGTGGCAGGAGCATCTGAAAAACCATAGGAAAAGTGCTGATCCTGATACAGCGCATCATGCCTGCAAACTAAATGCTACTTCTTTGACAAAGTTGCAGAATTCAGGGAGTAACTGAATATTATCCATCTTTCAAAAGGTAAGCTTGTAAGAGGCTGGTATGGCCCATGCATAGCATAATGTAGGAGCTGTCAGTTACTACCATTTGCTCAGAGCAGCTTTTGAGCCACAACAGCAATATAGAGAAAGCTCTATGTTGCCTTAGCTGTGTTATTTTAGCAGTAATTGAATTCGCTGGGTACATCAGGTCACATTTTGGTTGCTTGCGTGCAATCTGCGGAGTAAATGAACGCATAAGCAACACCCCTGCGAGGACTGCACGGCACGGTTGAGGAGCCAGTTGGTGGCAATGCAGTCAGAGACATCGAGGACCACACTGGGCAGTTTGTCGTTGCTTTGACTGTCTTCTGCCATATCTTGTGCTGCCGTAGCTTAATCCATGCATAGAGCTCTATGGGATTTTTTTTGTATCCAGTGACTGTTTCTACAATTCTTTATGTGAAGAAGGTATTCCCATACAGGTCCTGAGCATGCTCATGCCCAGAGGGTAGGAAGCTCGAAGCCAGTGCAAGGAAGCTTGAAACAACGGGAGAAAGGAGGCAGTTAACGCCAGAGCACTGCCTAGGAGAGCCTAAGCAGCAATGTAAGCCAGGAGCTGAGCAAGGTTCAGTTTATTTTACACATGCAGATCTAAGAAATTAAAAAGCTATTAGTTATATTGATGTTTTGCTAATAAATACACACAGAGTAAGAACTGTTTACAGACCAAAAGAAAACAACAGATCATTTTCCAACAGGGTTATTTTTTTAACTAAAATAGAGGGGTTTTGCAAGCCAACTCTTCCTTTCCCTTTACTTCATGGCTATTTCTATACATACTTTAACAATCCCAAACTAAACCATTCTCAAACAGGGGCCAAAAAAAAAAAAGGGAAAAGAAAGAAAGAAAGGGATGGAGTCCTCAGAAAACTGGCAAAGAGCTATTTTGTAAGGAGGGAACCAACGCAAACATTGGCATAAGGCACAGTTGGAGGGTGTCAAATCCGATGTGGCAGCCCTTTCTTGTGCTGCTATGTGGAATTTGCTTCAAAAGATCAGCAAAATGAAACTCTTCATACCTGAACTAATACAGATTCATGTAAATTTGAGCTCTGATCTTATGGAGCCAGTCACATTGCCAGAGGCTCAAAAGGAATTGTCTTTGTTTATTTTTGAAGTCTATGTGAAACCGGATCTCACATACTAATAACTTGATCCAAACAATATAATTGAATCTTTTTCTGTTCTCCTCACCCTTTCAGTAGAACTTTCCTCCAGTTAAATTTCATTTTTACCTCCTTCCAAAGAAAGGTTAAAGGGGTAAAAATAGGTTTCCTTTGGGTGAAATGTTTGCATCTCTCCACAAGAGGTTCAGGAGTAAGACAGGGTGTGGGGTGGGGATAAATAAATAAGGTTTGTATTACAGATTGCTTGCTGTATTGCAGAACTGCAAATGAAGGACTGTAAATAGCGGTAGGATCTGTATCGCTGCTAACTGAAGCAGCAGAACTGTTTAAACATGCAAGACCACAGGTAACATGAATAACAAGCTGAGGGCTCAACTTCTTTCACATCATTTATTGGAAATGAAGCTATTTGTCTTTTGGAGGGCACAAAAATCTGTTTTGTACTACTGACTTTTAATTGTTCTGCCACATATAATCTAAGGCAGTAACCACTTTGGAAAGAGGACTCGAATTTGACTTGTTAACTCTTTCCTACCTGATTCTCCATTGAAATATACTTGGGGAATGCTCTACTGTTCAAATTAGCCAAATGCATTGATTTTCCTTAGATTTAGTTAAGGTACTTAACTGATTTCAGAATTAGGGTACTTCATGTATTTTCTGCAAGTTGTTCACATGAAAATACAACTGGAACAGATTTGCAGCTTCATCATAGCACTGGAAATCTCCAGTCAGCCAACAGATTTTGGAAGTTTAGCAAAATGTAATCCAAATTCCAAAGTTTTGGACAGTCATTCACCAAGACTAAAAACCACCTGCATATTTTTTTAATTTAATTTCTTTTTTTTCTAAACCCAATTTTTTTTAGAAAGGATTTCTTATGAAGCTCTCTTCAATTTCAGCAGAATTTATGAATCAGCTCCCATTCATAATAAAGCTGCATAAAACCTTTTCTTTCTATCATTGTGCTAGCAGAACAAACACACAAAAGGACAATCCAACAAGAAAAAAACTATTATGTTCAATAGTCAAGGTTGTCAGAGATCCTGGAATGATTTTTACCTCCCTTCAATAAAGCACGTGTTTTTTACAAACCTGACCAGCAGCAAAATCCACCTATAACTGCCTTGTAAAATAAACAGCTATGACAACAACAGAACTTTTGTTATGTTTAAGCAAATAAAAGTTTAAAGGCACTAAAATCTTTGTAAGGATGGCTATAAAAACAATTATCCTTAGATCACTTCTACTGCAAAGTTTAACTTGAGCAGACCTTTATATGCACCATACAGTTATCATCCTTATAAATCAGTGCTCGCCCCATACACCAGGGCTCAGTAGGTGCTCAGCTCCATTATTGGTAAAGTTTCCAGTGTGTTCAAGAATGCGGGATCTGAAGGTTTGTATGGCCCTAAAATGCCACATTCAGCAAACACAGTCCTTGCAAAGAGGAAAGAGGTTGAAAATCAACAAATGGGACAGAACTCAGCCAAGGGTATGACTTGTCCTCTTGGTAAATCAGCTTCCTACAACATGACTGTAGATGGGTCATCAGACATAGCACTGCTTGAGGTTCAGGATGCCTTTTCTCAAGCACTGCTGAGCAGTCCTCAGGCAGATGCTCAGTCCACTTTTCGATATCAGGCCTCAAGCCAAAACCTAGTGAAGTCAGTTGGAGACTTTCCATATTCTGTGAGTGATATTGGAAAAGACCCAGTTGAATACAACTAATGATGTTTTAAATATACGGTGCTAGAGGAAGCGAAAAGATTAAGTATTTGTTCTAGTTTGGGGTTATTTTTTTCTTCTCTTGGTAAATCAATTTAAGACCAGCAAGAAAAGTGATCTATCACCATGTCTTATGGTTTTGCCATAAGAAATGCCAGAATCATCACCTCAAACAGCTCAGGTAGCATACATGTGAATTACACTTTCCTTTGTCTTTTCACAAACCAGGACTTGACACATTTATCTCAATTTATTTTTTTTTTTCAGCCACCAAATGTAAAATCCATAAAAGCTACTTTTATAATGTTCAAAATTTCTAGGAGAAAGTTTGAGGTGTTCAGGAAATCTACTTTAATAAGTACTTTGTAACAGGCAAGAACGTGGCAGTAATGTACAAGATATATTCTTTAAAATGTAACAGAATTTGGAGTATTTTCGGAGCTGAGCATTTTCCATTACAAACCATTGTGCAACACTGAATCAAAGGATGACCTCACCCCTGTGCTCAAGCATCGAATAAAGTCCAGTGGGTTTTTTTGGTGGTTTGGGTTTTTGGTTTGGTTTGGTTTTTTTCAATGTTTTTGATTTGCTGGTTCCTATTGAGCAAACTTAAGCCTATTGGTTATAAACTTCCTTTTCTCCAGGATTTTCAAGACTTTTATGAGTGAGCCCAGAGATTGCTGTGAATCGCTGTGGTCTGCCACTGAATTTATGCTGTTCTCATTCTAATCTGGCAAATTTGCATTTTGGCAATTATTTCTACATGTTTTGAGAGACTCAGGACTAAAAATTCTAGATTTAAAAACAACAACAACAAAGAATTAGTGAAGGGGAAAGCAAAATATTGTTATATTTCTGTTTTCTTATTAAGTTATATTTTGGCAATCCTTGGGGAATTTAAAGCTTTGGAAACATTCCACATGGCAACACTTTTTCCAAGAGTGAAGAATTGCAGGGAATACACAGACATCATTTCATGATTAACAGACAATGATCTTGTGGGCAGGAATGAGAAACAGAAGGAAAATCTGTATATTAAGATCACAGAGGATGGAAATTAGAGTCACTAGACAACTTTCCCTGGAGTAGTTGTCTAGTCACTACAACCAGTACGGGTCTTAACAGCTTAGCTAGTATCTTAACAAGGCTTCTTGTTTAGCATCTTCTTGTCTCTAGTCATGGGATAGACTCAAGGTAACAAGAAGCAACTATTTCCATCCCACATAAAGAGCTTGGGAGGTAGCCAGCTGCTCCTGGGTGTACAGGTCATAATATTAAATTAATGCTCAGAAGACATGATACATCTTTCTCTCTCTCTCTCCTGTAATGTCATAGGGGAGAAGTAGAAGATATGGTGACTGTAAGCTGTATGTTTTAGAGTTGAGTCCACATCTCATGTGATTTCAAAGGCAGGTCATCATACACAATCTTATAGGCTATTACAAGAACCATAAGCAGGTTCTTATTCTTGTCATAAATTCCACTTGTTTCACAAGTGCCCATTATGCTTACTCTACAAATGCTGGTCCCAGAGAGGAGGACTTTGTTAAAACCAAGTAACCACAAGCATAAAATTCACAAATCCCTCTGCAGCAAAGCAACCATTACAATGTGCTGTTCTAGAGAGCTGCCCATTTTTCATTCAACATCAAACCTTGAGAAAAGGCATGGGACAAATATAGCTTTATTAAGCACATTTAAAAAATACTTGTATTTATAAGAGAAAAGGCCTATAACTCTAGATGAGAAGAAGAAGAGATGGAGGTCATAACTGCTCCAAATTTATGGCCACATTAATTGAGCTCTTTGTTACCCTGAGATAGCTGCTAATGCGAGCTCTAGAAATCCACATCTAATACCTCTAAGAATGGTTGCACAGAAGCTAACAGGATCCCATTGGTACGAAACTTCATTTTTAGATGTATATAAAAGAACAATTTGAGTCTAGCAACTTGAGAATGGGGGAGGTAGGAGAGAAAACTCAAACAGAAATATGTGTGTTTCCTATTGAAATGTTTTGGTTTGGGATTTTTCCAATAAAACTTACAGGCTTTCCAGGAAAGTAGCAGCTCTCTGAATTTTTTCCCTTTGGTTAAAAAAAAATCAACCCTCTATCAAAGCTTTTGAAGAGTCTTTTTTCCATCAGCCTTAGGCAGAATGATGTTTGCAGTTTATTGGCCAATGCTGATCTATGAGAAGCTGGAGAAGAATAAAGAACTCAGGTAGCTTGGTTACCCACATCACATTTCTTAAATGAACAGGGAAATAGATCTTGTGAAATATGACAGTGGAAAAAAATGCTATAGTTACTAGAAAAGGAAAAAGAGGCTAGTCTATCACACCTTAGGCAATCTAACATTGCACACTTGACTCTTGAGTAAGAGCCAAGAGTTTAGCTTCAGCACAGGAGCTTGCTCAAGACCCCTTTACCCCACCAGGTTGGTTTTGCTCCACCAGGCTTTCCTCATAAATGGAACCAGGCCAGAGTAAAAGACTCAGTAGTAATGATAATAATAGTATTCCACAAACAGAATCTGTTTATCTGTTTTACAGCAAAACAAATATCAGTGAACAACCAAGTTTACCCAGCGAAGTAGAAGGATAACTGTAAAGAAACAGCCAAGACCTACTGCTCTATTGATGACTTTTGTGCTACTCTGCTTCAAGTGCAGATCAGATAGCAGCAAATCATCTTCCACTCTAGTGAAAACTTCTGATCTCCAAGACCTTATCAGCATAAATCTTTTCCCTCAGACAATAGTTTAAGAAATAATTTTATGTGCACTACATCAGTGCCTTGATATTCCAGCAGTTACTCATTGCCTGGGCAACTGGGAATTGCACAGAGCAGCCCTGAGACCCCAGCCCTCTTCTGCTTCACAGCTGGGGATTAAGGGAGCAGGCAGCTCAAGAGCCAGCTAGGCTCAGACCAACGGTTTCAGACAAATCCCCCATCACTCGAGGTACACAGTTGCCACAGACTTTTAACCATGTTGGCCCAAATCACAGTGTTGGGACACCGGCAGATCACAGCCGTGAGCAGATCTGAAGCGCAACATTGAAAGTAGCAGATGTGGGTTCAGATTTTCAGCTCTGCCCCAAACTTCCCAAGATTTGGGTAAATCACTTAATCTTTATACCTCAGAGATCTAGGTAAAGATAATACTTCCTTTCTCTCACTTTTGATTTATTTAGACAACGTAATCTTCGCACGCTGACTGTCATGGAAATTAGCTGTGCAGCATGGTCTTTGGAGCTTCTGGGCTTGTGTGGCACCACACAACTAGGACTAAGTCAAACATTTTTGCCTAAAGAAACTTTCTCAAAGTGGGAACATTTCCTAAGGATGGCTTTAATGGGACTTTGAGCAGAGAGAGGGGAGGGCTCAGTGCTCTCTGGTCACAGTGTGATAAAGGTGACCCAAGTTCAAGTCTCTGCCCTGACCTGTCCAGGTGTGCGCCTGAACCCCTGTATAACGTCTTAACTCCTGTCCTGCAATTTGTAAAAGAAACTGCTCTAATCTCTCTCACAGGTCGTCAATTTCTTAATCTAATACAGTTTTCCTAATTTGAAAGTCTGCAACCCTGAAGGTTCAAGTTTTGCCACAGGACTGTCTTCTAGGAACTCTGTGAATAAATTAAGTAACTATTAGCCTATCCCATGCAATCCAGTGGATAAATGTCCAAACACTGTGACTCTGGGCATGAATTTTTAACATCACTTGCAAAATATGAAAATGAAATGGAAGCAATGCACATAGCAATATTTGTACAGCCAACGCATTGAACTTTTTACTAAAGGTGCTCTGTAAACATAACATGACATACATTGCATATACACAGACAGACACTGAAAACTTCACTCGGGACCACCTCTAACAGGCAACGCTTTGTCTCAAGCAATCACTTCATCCTTAACGTATTCCCATCTGGTTTTCAAAGTAATTTGGTTCAATCCTAAAGACCACCAGAAAGGTTTTCACAGGCCTAATTGGCAGACACTTAATTCCCATTTATTTTTAATAGGAGTTAGGTGTTTGCCATTTTTGCCTTTGAAAACTTCCCATCATCTCACTTCTAATAAGGGAAAAATTTTTGCTAATCCTTTACAAAAATATTGAAGCAACACTGACTGTACTCATTTCTCACACAAGCATGCATGTACATGGGCTAAGGCCTCTAAATGTAAAACACAGGTTTATACATGATGGTGCACAAGGAACAGCAGTAGGGATAGTATGGCATTGAATGATTGCAAAAGTAAATGCTTCTGAAAGGGTGGGAAGTGGGAGGTATCTGTTTCAGCAGCCAGCTTCTGACACAAATGTCAGAAATACAGACATGACAGACCTACGGAGCAATTTGACTCTCATTTTTTCCCATGTATCATTTCCACTGAAGCACTTACATTACCCAAGTGCCTTGCTTATCTTAAGTAAATCACTCAATCGGATATTTCTTTGGGGTTAATTACATGAAAGAGCAAAACAACTTTGATCCAGTTCCTCCAGTAAACACAAGCCTGTATTTGAGATATTCCTGCCAACGAGCATAGCTCCATACATGTGACACCATGTCTGCAGAAAACTTTCAAAAAGAGCAAGACATATCAAGGATCAGGGTCTGTCCCTGCACCAACCCTCCCACCTACACTGCACGGGATGCTCACTGTGAAGGCATCCCACAGGTGGGCTTGCTCACAGGGCAATATATTTACAGCCATTATGCAAACTGTGTGTGCAACATCCTTCCCTTACTCTGATTTTCATGCAATTTAAACCAAACTCCATAAAAACAAATGAAAACATGTTTGCTTTCCTTGCCCTGTAAAACCATTCTGGTTTGGAGGCCCCCTAAATTCAATGCCAGCAAAAAGCTATAGTGCTGTCTTCTTAAATACCAAACTGCAGGCAACAAATCTGCACGACTGATGTTTAAACAATAAGCGAGGTATATTTTTAAAAGGGAAGTGCAGCTGTCCCTCTCTGCCGCAAGGTATTTTTCAATTTATGTGGCAAATCCAATATAAAGGTTTATTGTACGGAAGGCAAAAGATCTTAATCAGGAATTAGCCTCTTCTAATGAGGAGAAATAAGCACCAAGGCTGCAAGAATTATGTCTAAGAGATAAGAATGTAATTGCCTAATGTGACTAATAATCTGATAAGAGCCCGTTTTATCTGATTTAACCCACGGAACTGCTGCTAATGTACAGAATTTAAAGTAATCCCCAAGGAATTCCTCTTATCACAAATGGGATTGCAGAATGATAAAAAGATTCATTGTTGCAGTATTTGCTCTGGACACTTCTGTTCAAAGGAAGCAGAGTTTCGACAGCTTGAAGTAATTGCAACATTTGCTCGAAGATGGGATCATTTCTACAACACTTGAATTTTTGACGACAGAGTGCATATTCTTATTATGAGCAGACAGTAAATTATACAATCCTATTTCATTTATAGCCTGGATATCATCTGAATGCTATTACTGGGAAACAGACACATGCCTCAGTCCCTGTGAAAATGTTTTCTAGTGTGAAAAGGTTTTCTAGTGTATTTTTGCATATTGACAGAAATTAATATAACTTGAAATCTATAGTGACAGTAACACTGTCATTATCCAAAATCATGCTCAGTTCTAATCCTACTGTATAATGACTTTAATCCTAATGGGCATAATCATATCTGATGTAAAACTAGATACATGACAATCACAGAATTTAGTGATATTATTATACCAAAGAATAGCAGCTGTTGATTTGCCAATATTAACAAGTAGCAATCTTGTGATAACTCATTGCTCCAACAACTAATCAGAAGAGGACTGAAAATTTGGCATTTTGGTCCAGTAATTACATCTTTATGATGCTACAGTTGGTAATTTGCATGATTTTGACTGTTGCACTTAACATGAATTTTCTCTGCATTCAGTACAAAGGCTCACGGCTGGCTTCATGGGCCAATGTTGTTATTGGGGTTTTTTTTATACCTAACCATACATTCAGCATAGCAGAACATTGAAAAGCAAAAAATATATAAATATGCAGATTAGATAGGTGAGACATAAATCAGAGGTAAACCTGGAAAAAAAAAAAAAAAATTGAAGGCCCTTACCTCATGGCTGCGTGCCCACACAACTGTGTAAGAAAATAGTCCCTTTCAGGTAAAACAAAACCAAACAACTCTCCTACCCCAAATCCATGGAGATTCCTCCTACATGTGTTTTCATGATCATAATACAAGTGAAAGATATGAAAAGGGGGAGAGGAGGAGACTGTGAAGTCCATGGATAAGACGAAAACACTTTCTTTTTGTTTCATATATTTATATATATATATATATATATATATATCACACAGGTGTCCCTGAAGAGGAATGTGGACTGTTTTGGTTTTGCTCTTCTTTAAATGGGAGTTTGAGTTTTTGAAAGGTACCCTCACGTGTGAGCACAAACACCTTTATAAAGGAAGGCAGAGCAAATCTGGCACATCTCACCCGTCTCTCGCAGCAGGTGCCTGCGGGATGGGACTAGGGGTTTCATCATGGTCCCCATCACTTCCAGGCAAATTTGCCTCCCTGTGCAACACTAAGACAGGAAAAAGGCAACTGGATGTACCCTCCAGGTCCACGACAGCTTCATCCTTAGTCCATATTTCTCCACTTCCTCTGAGCTTAGTATCTTTTTCTTTGCTCAACAGTGGCTATGAGTTGTTGCAGAGCTTGTCAGAGCAGTGTAAGAGCAGGAGGCAAGGTGAGGAGCAAGACACCAAACAAACATGCCAGAACTCCAGCGAAAGCATGTTCACACACAATGCAGAAGTATGAACACAGCTGAGTCTCTCCCTCGTAAAGAATGTAAATATCAAACAGATGAAAGAGTAACTTCCCATGATTCAGTACTATTATTGTTTGTATTCCTGGTGTCCTCAGAGATCTCAGCAAGCAGAATTTCTACCACCATAAGTATTGTAACACAAAGTAATAAACAAGCCATTCCCTGAAAAGTTCTTATTTTAATTTAGATCTATATACACAAAGTGGGTGCAAAAACTAGAGAGACAATATTGAGGAACAAGGATAGGAGAGATCAGAGCAATGTCTCTTTCAGGAATGGGTTATTTGCTGCTTGACCAAGAAACACAGAGCCTCAGTCTTGGCAAATCCTCAAATATTAATGTAGTACATACGATAATTATGTACGTGCATAATTAATCTCCAGTCATTTAAATTTAATTGCAATATTAAAATAAGAAACTCATCAACAATTTCTGCTACTGCTCTACATACTACCATAGCAAGGGTAGATAGAATAAGCCACGCAAACCATCAGACCTGGCAAGCCACCACAATCTCACCCAAAGCTGCAACATCTGTGACCATACAGCACCTTATCAACATGTGGCACTAGGCTGTCATAGCTGTTAAATTAACAAACAAATAAATCTCTCCATAGATATACACTTCTGCACGGAGAAGCTACTGCAAAGAACACAAGTATATGGGACATGAGACGATTTATTTTAATTTTTTTTTTTTAAAACCAACAACATCTCCAAGAACTTTTTCATAGCCAAGACGAAGCAACTTCTGGACCCCTTTTTCTTTTCCCACCTTCGTCACTACCTCAACTGTTTCAAAAAACAAATCAAAAAACATTAATGAACAGAATCAGCCACTAACAAAGCTTTTAAAGTTTCTGGAATCCTTATGATTCAGTCATCAAAGAGCAGGCAAAGATAAGGCTACCATCACGCTAACCTGCAAAGACTACATGGATAAGACTAGCAGACACTACAAGGAACTTAAGAAAGACCATACACTCCCTTCTTCGTTTAAGAGCTCAGATATATACCACTAGACCCATTGCCTGACAGCTCCTAGAAAAACTGGCACTCTAATTTCTCATTCTCATCCAGCAAAGTTTTCACTTGGTCTTTATGATGCATAATCAAGGAAAGTCTGGAGACCTATAGACATCCACAATATCCTTGTGGAGCAGGTATCAAAATTCACAGAAATATCCTAGAGCTTTATACACAGCGTTTTTTTCAGCAACTTCATCCTCTAACCTGTCTCTCTGACATCACAGACTCTCCTGAGCAAGGTGATACCTAACCATGAGACTTCAAACCCAAATATATTACCAAACTCATCCATGTCATCTTCACAAACCAGGACTGACTTTCTCTAACCCTAGGAAACCAGCATTGAAATGGTCATGTAATACCTTAACTATTTCATAGCCCACCATAAAGAACAGGTTTTAGGTAACTGCATCAACCACAGGTTGCAGCTAACATACACACATGTCTGAAAGTTTTTGTTCTTTTCTTTGCTCCTACCAGAAATTCAGTAGCAACCATTCCTTCATCAAAGTATCTCTGGAATACTTCCATAAAAAATCTACTTTCTAGAGAGTAACAGACCCATATCATTGCAGATCCGTAACCAGATCAGCATAAGAAATGGTAGCCTATAAACTAACATTAGTGAAAACCTCTAGACCTACGTCATGGAGTCAGCAATCATCCAACACACTTTTAAAAAAGCCAAGATATATGGCCAAACTCTGAGGCACCATCAAATCTGTAATGAGAAGAACAATCATGAGACCCATTTCACCAACCTATACATGATCTTTATTTACTAGGAATACTCTCCAGGGAAACAGTTAATCTCCCTAAATGAGCAGTGTTAATATTATACTAATTCATTACATTACAAAGTGAATGCCCTATATACAGCAAATCCTACTTCGCCCTAGAAGTTGTTAAACAGTCACAATCCCTGATCACTGCCTCTGACATTTTCCTTGAGCTGAGTTTCCTCTCCAGCCTTCGAACACTAACTCCCACCAAAGTCATCAAAAGCAAACTACAGATCACGAAATCCCTGATAACACCAGACTAACCAGTGCAACAAATACAACCCCCACCAGTACATCTTCCCAATCTTAAGAACAAATGCTCTTAAGCAAGAGAGATACCAGTTCCAGCATCCTGTATATACACACACACCCCCCCTTAGAACAGGGTATATGCCATCTCATACACCTGCACCATCACAGCAGCTACAAGTGTGAGGACGAACAGGCAGTATACATTGGAATAACCTTGATAAAGATCAGACACATCCAGTTACCAGTGGGGAAGTGCCTGTCATGAAGCAACATCTCCATCCCCAATTTCTCAACCCTGGTTATCCAGGGAGGCCCACACTTACATGGAAACTAGGCAAGACAATTTTGCAGTTAGAGGAAACATCCCTTGTTAAACCAACTGGTGTAGTCAGAGAGAACACGAGCTTTTGGGCATACAAGTCCTCTTCCATTTCTTGTCTGAAATAGAAGCAACAGACTTCAAAGCTAAAAACAAGTTGATAACAGTTGCTTAGAGTGTAATTAAGACAAGTATTTATAAGACCATCTCTGAAATAAAAGGTGGTTGGCACCAGTGAAACAGAGGGGATGTTCACAGAGATGGGAGGGAAAGGAAGCAAAAGAAGGAAAGAGATGATAACATGGTTCTCTCAGAAGGAGAGAGACAGGTAGTTTATAGCCCGTGAAAAGTAGAGTTAGGTTAATGAAGGAAGTTATAGCATGTCATAAAGCAAGTGTACCTATTGAGCCCATGCTTCTTGGTATCCAGTCAGGTCAGGAATTTTAGTTCCCAGCTTCATCTTTGAAGAGTGTGTTGTAGTTTGTGTGATGGTTAAGATCCACACTGTGTATTTTAATTGAAAGTGTTTGCTTCCAACTCCTTCAGAGAGGCTGGACTGTACCTACCTATAGGTTAGGAGGTGTGATGCCTACGTTCGTCACTGCTGCAGCGCCAACTCAAAGCCCCGGCAGTATGTACTAGCTAGAAAAATTGATTAATTCAATACGAGCACACATTCTATGGAATATCATGCTTTTACACCTTGTTGCTCCACAGCTGCTGGCCACCTCTGTCACACCCACTGGGGATACTGCCCTTCCCTCAGCAATACCACTGCCAGGCTCCACAGCTGCTAACTACTCCTCTTCCTCAAGTTGTCTAACAGAGGAACATGAAATTAAATTAAAACAACTGTTCCCAAATTATTTTTTGGCAGAAGTTTTCTGTTTCTCTTTCAGACTATGTCCTTTTTTCCCCCAGCTATTTCCTTGCTCTAATAAATGATGCTTCCGACAAACCTTTCTATACAAAGCTAACACACACACATCTGCTAAAGAAATTTGGATAAAGGTACACTGTTTCACCTTCATTTTCAGGTTGATTGATAGAATATTTTGCTAGCATATTTCTGAAACCTAAAAATGGCTTTGGTAAAAAAACCCTACAACCAATCAAAAAAAAACCCAACAAAAACCAACCAAAAACCCCAAACCATATCCCAAGAGAAAGTATTACCTAAGTTATACTTAATGTAAAAAGAGATTACATGCTATAGCATCCTTTGAATTCAAGTGTATCTATATTAGGAAGATATTACATTAGTGCATGGATGCAAGATTCAAGAAAAAAACCAAAACTTCTTTGTTCAGAAATTATCTTCTTAAAAGCTCTGTTTCCAGTTGCACACTGATATTTACAGAGAACGGACAGATTTTAAAGGCATCAATAATAACCAGCAGCAGTGGGTAATAAAACTAGAACCCCTAAATTCCAAGACCAAATTTAAAGCTGACATAAATTAATAATCTCCTCTGGAAGCAATCTGAATTGCATTGATCTATGCCACGGTACTTAGTCCACCTATAAGCCAGTACATTCTCTTTATATTTGTAATTTTATCTTTTTGATAAGCCAACAAGAGAGTTTCCTGGTACTCCTAAAGATGTGCTGTAAAGCAAAATGAAAGCACATCATTATCTGATTGAGTTATTAATATATCAACATGGGAAAGATCAGGTATGAAGCAACCAAATACCTAAAAAAACCCTTAATTAATTTCACCAGAAAACACAGTAATTATCATGTAAATTAGACACAGCTGTAACACTTCACAGCACAGGCACACTACACTATACTTACTAACAGTAACCTAAACACAAAAGAAAGCGCAAGACTCTCAGAAATAACTTGCGTTACGAGTAAGTTATGGATCTTTTTTTCCAAAAAACTTTTGAAAATTAGAAACTATCATTAAATCAAGCCATTGATTTGTCTTCCTCCACTGAAAATTGATGCCCACTAAAGAAATATTGTTTCTAGAATAAACTGCGCTCATTCAATAAGTGCATAAAAAAATGACACAAAAAGCAGTAATTTTTGCAAAAAACTGGAAACCAGCAATATTCCTAATTACCTGTGCTTTTGTAATATTTTCATAAATTCTTCACTTATTCTTGGGAGAGATCAGTAAAAGATTTTACAGTGGGAAGAGCACAAAATGCAATATTTAAGAAGGATACGCAAGAGATTAAGTTTTGACAGGTTTTAGCGTATCTCTCCACTGTGAAAGTGCAGGACTAAGGAGCAGGGAAGAATGCAGAGTTAGAAAGTTTGTCTATCCACTCTACTCTTCCAATGCAGTTAGTTTTTTCCTGGATAAAACCAGAAAAAAGGTCTCAGAAGACTGCACACAAATTGAATAGAATTAGATACACAGATGTTTAACCAGGCCTTCGTGTTGCTTGAACACAAATGTCATAGTAAGAGTAACAGAGAAGTTCAGAAATCATGTAGGATTTACTATTATTATTATAATTATTTCACTCATTAAGGCTGGTTTATTAGAGTAGACTGGATAAGTCAGACACACATGTTAATTACACAATAAAAAAACCACAAGAGACCACATTACATAATGTAGCAATAATCCAGACAGGACTGACAAGTAGACAGAATCTGGATTGCAACATTAAGTACCAGCTTTTAAATACTACAGCAGCTTAGAAAGACATTATCCCCATATAATGTTATTAATGTGTGAATCCTTTGACTACGGTAGGTAATTGTCCCCCATAATTAAACCCCTGCATCAGTAAGAGAGGTATAATGTGTGTTTATCATTTGTATTCTTTCTAGCTTTTATTTATTTATTTTTAAGCACAGACAGGCATCATTGTCACTTGAGGATTATCTCATGGTGGTTGAACTCATTAACTAACAAGTATACATTATTTCACACTCAGACAATAAGGTCTGTATAGCACTTGCCTGACAGAGGTGGAAAAACATTCACATTCATTGGAAAGCAGCAACATAAGCCATGATATTCTCAAGATGAAAGGTTTTCCCAAAGTTATTTAATCTGACAATAAAAGAAGTTGATATTTCACCATTGATTCAATAAATGTTTCTGTGTATGGATTAGACAGTTTCAAAAAAAAATAGTGCACATAATCTTTATCACTTCTATTAGGAATGTAGATTGTATTAGGAACATAGAGGTCAAAAGGCCACCACAAATTTCATCAGAGCATCTGTCCAGCATCATTCATAAAGCCATAGCATGAAACAGTCCCTTATGAATTAACCAAGACATGTCCCTCATGAAATAACCAAGATCTACCATGTGCTCCAGCACCTAGGAGATCCTCCCATGCTCCCATGACACTTCCCATGGTGGCAAATCAAATTACTGGAAAAAAATATTGTTTGGATTCTTATATGTTAAAGAAATCATATGCCTGAGCAGCCATTGCAGCTGTCTTCGAAGAAGCATATTCACTGTGTTCTCATACATCTCAACTGCTCGAGAATTTGAAGAACTTTGGTACTATATTTATGATCAAAAGTCTTACAGTTTATGTTTTTGTCTTAGTGTTGACTGCAGAAGTGACTTGGAAGGGTACTATGGACATTTGCTTTCTGATTTCAGCAATTCAATTTCACAAACATAAAAAGAACACACACACGTTAAACTAGTTCTCACAGTGGCCTAGACTCATCCTAGCAAACTCTTATCAAACATTTATTGAGTGGCCAAGCTGGGAGCTTTGTCAACTAGACCTCTCTCTTTCCAACCACTGCAGATAGTAGATATTTCCCAGAGTGAATTCTTCCAGCTCTGGAGGTACCTGCTCTTCCTTCTGAGGAGGAGAGGGGTAACTCAGCTCCTGGCTCAGGCACCTGCATTCAGTCCTTACCATTGACTGAACCCAAGCCCAATTGCTTCCCTCATGAACTACCCAAAAGCGAAACTTTCGAGCTCATTATACCTGATTCAGGTACCATTGGTCATGAGAGCTTCAAAGCACCAAGTTCTACCTTTGTTGCCCTTCAGATGTCTTATACCTGTACCTATAACGTAGGTGCTGATCCAATACTTGCACTCAGACTGGAAATTAAATTGTTTCAGGAGTTACTTTCAGACTAGCAGAACAATTTTTGACTTCATAATCTGTATATGTAAATATTTACGACATAACCACTTGCAAGTTGGCTGGGGAACTGTAGTCCTGTGCCTTGTCACAGCACCAACAGGTTCCAAAAAGGCGAGACAGAGGGAAAGATATATAGATATATTTCTTTCAGTCTGTTTGAATATCAGCCCTGCAGATTAGTAATCTCTAACTCATCGAGTTAAACACTGCAGAAAACACACCACACAGACAGACACTGCACTAAGCAGTGTACAGTTTAAGGCCCCATCTCTACAAATACCTCATTTTTTTGCTCATAAGAACAATTCCAATACATTAAATATGACTACACTATTGCATTGAAGCACGTGCATTTGTTTTTATGCAATTAAGTGCTAAAAACCTAAATACGATTAAGGCCAAACTGTAATAATGAAATTACTGTAATTTAAGAACCATCATATAATTAAGATATCAATAAAAGAGTCTCCAGAAAAAAAAAAAAATTACAAAAGTGCTTTTCCTTCACTTTTTTTGGTGATTTGTTTACTTTGCAGTAATGAGAAAAATAAAATGCACAAAGTTTCCATGAAGTTTTGCTTCAAATACCAGGTGCAACGTCTGCTCTGGAACATCTAACATATGCAGTACTTCTCCCACAGCTGATGCAAACAGGACAGTGAGCCAACTGAGTCTCCTGTGTTTCTAACTTCAAGGTTATTCATAGCTACTGGGACTGTGTGTTCATTCCTGTTTTCCCAATTAAAATTAATTTAACTAAGATCTGTCCTGAGTTACATGCAAACTCACCAGCAACAGTTTTTTTTATAGTTTTATAGTATTCAGGTCTTCTGCACTTTTTAAAGTACTTCCAGCATGCACTTGCTGAAAACTAAACTTCAACGTTTTGGAAATCTTCGTTGATACGCTAAGCAAAAGTTGATATCTTTGTATAGGTTAGCAATTGAGATCTTCAAACCAAAAATAGCCCAGCAACTAGGTAAGACTTCTGAGCCAACTGCAATATAGCGCTAATGTTGCCAAAAGCCAAATGAAACAATAATTAGATTTGAAGAGAATTTCAATCAAGTCTGTATGTAATTTACCATAGGTCGAGGTATTTCAACATTATCCTTGAAAGTACCAGGAAGTAGATGGTGGGAAGATGAATGCACAGCCCTTACCTTTTAACAATGATCAGGGTCACATGGCTAATTAAAATACCTTTGTTTACATCGGGTAAGAGTCCTGCTGTTAGACCATCTGCACCTGCAGTCTGTTCCATCAAAACCCCTTCCACAAATTGCATGCTCCTAATAGGTATTGCTGTGCCAATGACAATTACCTAATTAGACATTAGAATGTCAATGCCGATTTTAAAATCCATGCTAATTATTTTACTGTTTGACAGAATATTTCCCAATGAAGGAAGGAGTCTGGATAGCATAATTATGTCACGAGGAACACTTCTGTATATGATTAAAAGGTTTGGCTGGCTCTGATTGGAAGGGCTCCAGTTATTTATGTGTTTAACAAAGTTGCAATCAGCACATACGGTTTTCAGCTGAAAGAAACAATCTGAACCCTGCTTATTCACTTGCCTGCTACAGCAGAGCATATAATGAAGCCTGTGATTAGGTTCCTCTTCTGTAAGGTTTGTCTTTGAGTAAGGTGAGTTTGGAAACAGAGGTGAAACATGTCTAGAAGACAGATGATGTGATGGGTCTTTTATCTGGTTATAGTTTGAAGGCAGAAAGTGGGGGTGCTAGGTGTGCGACTGATTTTGTGTCTTTAGCCACAGAAGAGCAAATACCTCTGCATCTAATGCTGAGCACTTCTGGGAGCGAGTGCTGCATTTATTGGTCACAAGCTGGTCCTGATACTTGGCATCGCTGCACAGGTTTTGAAAGATCTGCAACATTTTCCTAGGCCTCGAGCCTTTGCCATTTAAAACAAGTCAGCTTAAAGCATAACCATGACAATAAGAACGATGCATTTAGGATTCTAAAGGGTTTAATTCAACTTTTCACTGCCGCAAGTGAAAATCTTAAAATAAAGCACAATCAAGGACTCTAACTGCTGTCAGCACACCACACAGGATACAACGCCAGTAAATATAAGAAAACACTGCAAAAGAAAAGCATACCCCGCAATAGGTGAAATGCTCACAAGCCTTTCTAAACAAACTTATCAATTTTTCTCTCTATTTCCCTCACCCAGAAAGAACACAGCAAAGAATCCTGGCTAAAGCTGGGATACAAGCAACAGCACTGCATAGGTAGCTTTGATTTTTAGTCCAGAAGCTGCAACCAGGAGAAGAATTTGTCCTTTTCTTAGAAAAATGCTGTGATGATAGTAATGAAGACAAATGTTGTATTGTTTACTTTATAATTGCCACAGAAATGTCTAATCACTTGGCTAAACCTGTGTATCTGTACAGCTACACACAGTGTACACAGAGCTTGCATCATTGTGGGGATTCAGTGGCATATCCAACATATAATCTGCATTTGAATCCATATTCACAGTCTACTACCGATCAGCATAGATGTCAAGTGGCACTGTGTAATACCTATCTATATAACATTCAAAGCCATAGTTGTGCCTCATGTTCAAGAAACAATATCTGATCAGAACCTCTGGTAAGCACAAGAGTTAGAAGTCACAGGTCAACTGCCAGTAATTGAAAATTTGATCAACCCGTAGCCAAACATTTCAAATCCCTCTTTAAATCTTCCCCCAAATCCCTTCTCAAGACTAATTTCTGCTACAGAGTCTGTAGGAAATTAGCTGGTTGATGAGCAGGTTAAAGGATAAATCAGGATGTCTGATCTTTGCTTTAATAGCGTATAACACAAATACATATATAAACTGCACCGCATGCTTCTGTCCTTCCTCTATCGTGATTTCAGCAGTCACTTTCTTAGCATGCATATCTTAGGCATCTGAGAGTCTTTCTTCAGGCACTTTATAATGCCTAATGAAATAGGGCTGTGGTTCACATTTTGCAAATCATTCTGATACACCAAACAAATACCAAATAATACCTCTGACAAAGAGTATTGTGACCTGAAGGGGTTTTTTTTATATTTATATTTAAATGAGTTTGTTTTATCTTCTGAATGCTCCTGGGTGCATTTACAGCCTCTTTAATGACTTAAATTTGAGGATTACATGTCTCGGTGTTACTCACCATTGCAGTAATTGGAATTCTGTAGCTGTCCCATGCAACACACACTGAACTGCTTAGCTGGGAGTTTTGGGAAAGTTTCAGCTCCAGCAGAGCAGTAGCCAAAAAGACACATCCTTTAATGCCTGAAGACGACAAAACAGAAACACACTGGAGGTTTATACTAGGTTTGCAGCTTATGTTTTACCAAGCACAATATCTTCAGTTTATATAAACTAGCATTAGCGTATCATAAAGACTGACATAGCAAGCCATGAAAAGTAAAGACATTAGAGAAGTTAAGGGATAAAATCCTGACCCCATGTCAATCAGTGGCAAAACTCCAATTGACTTTATGAGGACTAAGATTGCATTCACAAGTCTCCCCTTAATCCACTTTGGTTTTGCTCTGTATCTTAGATATTTCCCAGTGCTCACCGACCAAGCACAGTCAAGCCCTTCTAAAGATCACAGCTAATCAGAAGGACAAAAACAAGTTTGGGATGCAATGTGCAACTGGGGTAAAAGAGTTAACTCTCAAAGAACTTAATCTTAGTCTTCCAGCTGGACATGAGGCCCAAAATACGCAAACTTCACATGGAAATTTGATTTCGAACAGCTATTTCAGGGCCATATTTTCCAGGTGGGGCATATGTTATGGATTTAATATCAGCTGAGTATCTTAAGGCTTGTTGTAAGCACCTGAGCACTATTTTAAGAATATGACTGATATCCAATGACTGAATGATATAGTTAGGCACCTAACAAATGCATTTGAAAAGATGGTCTGTTTTTATTTATTATGCATTAAAGCTTTGGTGCGATAAGCTCTTTGCAAGATGTGGAAGACAAATTCCTTACCATAAAGAGGTTTAAGATTTTTTTTTTTTTTTTTAACTCCATTATTCTTAAGGGAAGTATCCAACACATTTGAAACAACCCATCCACATTAGAATAATATGCATCTATCAGGCATATATCAGAAATACAGTGAAAGTATGTACTTATCAATTTAGGGTGTGATTTCAGAAGCTTTCTCTATCAGTAATTTTCTTTCTACTGACGTAAGTCATAAAACTCCCATTGACTTTGAAGAGCTCAGAGTTAGGTCAACACTAAGTGCCTTTGAAAATTCCAAGCTTAAGTTAACTTTTAACTCTAAATTTATGTTGACTCAGTCACAATTTTCATTGTTCTCACTGGAATCATTACAGGAATATGTAAGTCTGTTAATAAATATCTCATTCCTTTAAGAACAGCATACCCCAGACTAACTTTAAATAACTCTTCCCTCCTCTAAGAATGACATATCCCATCCATCTCTATATATTTCCCTAGACTCAACAGTTTTGACAACTGCTTGGAAAGAATTTATTTCCTTAGAAATCTGTAGTCCCATTGTGTGTTGTATTAGCCGGAAATGGGACATGGAGCTGGATCTGCTGCAGGAAAGCATCTCCTAGTGGATATGATTTTGTTGAATGTCATATAACACCCCGAAAGATTCTTGGTCGAAGGGTTCTTTTCTGACAGGTAATATTCCAGCAAAGTATGAGCTTCTCTCTGATGACCATAAATGATCTCCAAGTGAACGCTGCTGCTTTTTTTGTGTCCAAGATTAATCCAAGTTTTTCAGAGAAGTAATTGCCATTTATCAAGGTAGCATCTACACCCTCAGGTCAGAACTGGGCCCCAAGTCCAATAGGTATGTCCAGACACATAATGAAAACACATTTCCTGTTTCAAAGAATTAATTGTTTGCACACAGTCAAGTGTTACAAAAAATAGGCATTAGAGCATTTTTTCATGGATTCAGGACACTTTTGTCAAACTAGGGATTCCACTTAGCAGCAGATCCCATCTCCACCTGGAAACTCCAGCAGTTTCCTTGTACAGTCTTTAGTGGCCATGCTTCGTTTCTCCCAAGTACTGTCTTCACAAAGAAGAGAAGCAAATTTTATGAAGGGGAAAAGGAGTAGACCATTACTTTCCAAACAAGTTACTGCCCTTCACCACAGCAATTCATGCAATAAACCTTTGCTTTAGTTTCCTGAAGCAGTGCAATATCCTACAAACAAGTGCTTCTTTGAGATCTCTCTCATTGCTTGTTGTTTAGCATCAGTGGTTAGTGAAGCATCGAGGTGTGAAAGCACAGAACCCTCTTCAGCTGCCAAGAGCTTCTGAGAGGAGATATTTCACCTTCACTAACTATGATACCCCCCTTATCTAACCATGCCATGTCACCCCATCTGCAGTCTCTGCATCCACAGACCTCTACCCATGCCAGCAGTCAGGGATGCAGCTCTCACCAGGCTGGGGCTTCTTGCTGTAACGCCAGTGTGGGGTCTCCAGCCTCCTCCCCAAGAAAGGCTTTCCTGCCCCGACAGCACCCATTTTAGACACATCACAGCCACACACCCTGTTGTCCATCCTGCTTTCTCCACTGGTTAGCTCCCAGATGTTGAGAGGCAGCACTGTCACTGGGCTGAAGAAAGGATGCAGTAGCATGGCGGGCCACTGAGATGAGCCCCTGCCATCATGAATATCTTACCCACAGGAGAAAGGATTCCTTTTCCCTTTGCTTTCAGTGGTAGGTGCCAGCTGCACCGCCTCTCTGTTCAAGGTTGGCATTTTGAATACTGTGTGTCTTCACTAACCAAGTTGCACTTGGCAAACTGCGGTACTTCAGGGACACGACAAAGAAAACAATGTTTTATTGTCTTCTCACCCACAGCTAATGACATCATCAGGGCAGGCAAACAAAATCTGCTCCTTGCCCTCTCATTCCTCTTCCTCCAGTTCCAGTAAATGGTAGCAGAGAAGTCTTTTTTTTTTTTTTTCCCCCATATGTAATGCTCAGCCTATGTGGCTTCATACGGAAAAGGTTTTCCAGAGGCCTACAATCAATCCATAACTCTGCCACAGGCATCCCTGGGAAGTTATTCAGTCCTGTGTGTCCATTCCTCTTCCATAAGAAATGGGAATGCTCTGCAACTTCCTTCTCCCACTCCTCACCCCCTGTCTAGTCTGTATCTGTAAAATCCTTGGTCATACATTGACCAGCAAATGAGAGCATGATGTGATCGGAGCCTCTTTTATCATTTATATCACTGTAAGTATCCATAGGTGAATAAAACAGATGGGAAAGAACTGTGAGAAGACTGTGATTAGCATAATTGCTAGTGATCACATCAGACAATCTGCGTAACTACAGTCAAGCATTTTTACAAGTATTGCTAGGGAGATTAATAAGAAAATCAGTGTTGGGAGAGCCACTAAAGCAGAAGCTATATTTTTCTGGGGGCTATTTTGGGGCTCCATACAAGACCGAGATGTACCAAAATTCTCAAGGGTATTTGTATGACAGATCTTTGCATAAGAGAAAAAGCAAGTACAAAGCCCCTTCATTACCCCTTCACATTTTACTGTGGTCTGTGACCACTTTACTGGTGGTGCTCCCAGCACTTTCCTGTATAAGTATCTGGTCCAGATTTGAAGACATACAGCGAGGAAAATCAGAGGAAACGGAGATGGAGGAGGAATTCTACGAAGGCCACCACAATATTGATTAGGACTTTTCCTTTTAGAAAAATTTTTTAAAATCCTGAAGAAAATGGGGATAAAAATGTATCAGTCTTAAGGCCTAAGAAAGAATTTTGTGCAACTTGGCTGGAATGGGTCAAAGCAGTCTGTGAAGGGCTGCAGGGAAGGAGGAAGCTGTGTGTGACAGACTGTGTGGTGGCCCTCGCCAAGCGTAGGGAGGCTGAGCTTGTCATGGCTTGCCTCTCTCTTACTGTACAAGGAGGTACACAACAGGCTACCTGCGGCAGAGTGGGGGAAATACGCAGGTTAAGGTCCACACATGACTTTAAACACAAAAACCCAAGAGACACAAATTGAAAATACCCAGTAATCAGGTGTGCTTTAAAATCCTTGGCACTCCCACCGGCTTGCTCTTTGAACTAAGACACCTCAGCAGCACTCTTGCTCATCCCATGCTGTCTGCAACATATCAGGAGAAACTTTTATTTCTCACCCTGCACGACAAGTGCTGAGAACAGCAGGGTCCCAATATGAGCTGGGCTGCTGGGTGTTAGTGCAGTACAAGCAGTTATCATGCCAGTTTCAATAGCGGAGTTCAGTAAGACCTGCAGTATACAATACTGAGTCTTTTTTTTGTGAGAAGCTGTCACACTTGCACTTATTCACAACCTCTGAAATTCAGCTGGAACAAAGCCCCAACTTTGCACATGTGTCTTTTCACTTGGTCTATGAAATTCCTCCACGGTTTAGATAAGATATAAATCGTGGGATTTGTACTATCTAACTCTACCCAAAACTTTTCCAGCTTACACTCCCAAGGAAAATTTGGCAGAAAAATAACATGCTAAAATAATAAAATATACAAATAATAGTTAGGTATGAGTTTTCTGTGGCAAAGTCCGTACAAAGCAGCAGCAGACACTACAGGGAACGCAGCTGGATCAGGTCAGGTTCCCCCTCTGACGTTTTGCTCTTTGAAGTTCACTTCTCAGGCCCCAACCAGGGCAGAATTCCCCCGGGCAGGACACATGCAGGACTGCTCCCTAAATCTGCACACAGCACCCCTGAATCGCCCCCCAAGCTTGGCAGAGAAGGATTTTTTACTTCCACAAACCAACCTGCTCCATTCTGCACCCACGTGGCTACAGTAGCCACTAGTCAAGTGCTTGAAGCCAAGAAGCATTTATTCTGCATGCAAGCACCGAGGGCTCTGGGTTCAGGCTTTGCCAGTTATCCACAATTCGAGAATCATGACAGTAATTCTCAACAGCATCTGTGTCATCTTGTTCATTTCCTCTACACCTTGTCATTTCTTAATCTCAGGCAGAAACACAAATCACCGCCCTCTGTATACAGATTACTTAACATCCACTTCAGCCCACGGCAACATCTCTATTTCTGCTTTGATTCACCAACTACCACCAAGAACTTTGTTATGGTCTTTTCTTATCCCTTGTTAGACTGTGTCAGCTTTCTCCTTGCATTTCCCCACGAGCTTCCTTTTCTTTGTAGTACCAAGCAGGCAATGTCTGATCACTTCCCTTTGCTTTTTTAACCTCCTCACACCAGAACTGCCCTCTTGCAATCACTGCACTACAGTTGGCCCATGACGACTGACCTGAGCACCCTTCTGCTGTTCAATTTACAAACACATACCCTCATAACCTCCCATGATGCCCATCATCATGTCTTCTTTAAAATTATTAACCTTTAGATAATACCCACAAAAAATAAACAACAAAACCAATACAGATTTAACTGTAACTACGAGGGAAGGGGGTATGTGTATTCACCCCACAAATCTGCCTTTAGTCATACTTGAGGGAAGAGATTTTGTTTCACCATCTTTGTACAGGACCTAGATCTTTGCCACTGTGGAGCAAAGCTGAAGAAAGAAGTCGGAAAATGAAATATTTAACAGCTCTGCAGCCAGAAGTGACCCCACTTGTGCATATACCTTTTGATGGTCTTAATTATATGTTCACATACTTTTATTTTTTTCGCTTCAGAGAAACATTTCCTTATGGAGTGCACACCACCGATGCAGAAAGACAAAGACACGGCAGCTTAGAAACTGTCATTTGTACAAGTGCCCCGACTTCTCAGTTTGGCGAAGTTATTAGCAACTCAAAGTGTGCCTTTTCTAGTGGGACCATCAGGCAGCTAATCCAACAGCACCTATATTCCCTCTAATTAATAAAAGCACATCCTACAAGACCTTCTTTAAGCTTTTCTTCCATTATCCTTTGGGTGCCCCTGAAGGACCACATGCAGACCTCTGAAGGCCCACCGAGGTGGGAAATCCACCACCAGCTTTCCCGCGGTGCTATCCCATGTCGAGGCCTGGCCCTCTCACCGCTCTGCCACGCTGGCGCTGGTCCGACAACCATCTGAGGGCTGGGAATCACAGAGCAAAAGAGAGGCAGCTCCGATGAGATTCCCAAACTCAAAAAAGCCCTGCTAAGCGGCACACTCCCACTCTCCCTATGTGCATCTTAGCACTGCAACCTCTTCACATCTCACGAGCTAGCGTGGAACAGATGCGTCCCCCCGTCAGGAGGCAGCGACACCCCTCCCTCCTCACATGACTCATATGATGTCAGAGATGTCCTTGTCACCGACCCCAATTCGGGCGCACACGTCAAGGACACTCTTCGTCGGTGGATCCTCTCAGCACAATGGACCATCCGTCCCCTCTCATTTGGGTTCCCTATGTCCTAGCTAACCACAGAAAAGGGAGGACTTTTTGATAGTTGAGGAAATTCAGCTCTTCTGGCAGTTCCAGTGGCACGGCCTCGTCGAGAAACGCTGGCAGAGGCTTCAAGGTTTCGAACCTTTGACAGCTAGGTCAGCATCTCCCTGTGCAAAACCAATGCCCTCCCCAATGTCCAATACAGAGATGCAAATGATTTTTATAGAACAATCATGTACTTTCATGTGATCTAATATTAGCTGTGCTGTATATAATTATTTTATGTAGTACTCTGCGTTCTGGTTGCACTCCCATCGATATGTCTAGTAGATATTTGTAGTTCCCTAGTAATTTAATAGCTAGTTTGTGCCCTAAAGCATAAAAACATTTCTACCCTATCTAAAGTAACCGTGGGTGGTGTTATCCATATAAAATCTTTGAGTCCTAATGAGCTTTTGTTCTCAAGTTATAACCCAAAAATACATCACCCGGCTGTTCCGTTCTCTGCTGAAGATCCTCACTATGATGTGAAAGGAAAAGAAATTAAAACCTTAGATAAATGTGTTTGATCTGCCACGAAGAGGGAAAAGACACCCCTCTGTATTGTATTTTGTTGGGATTTTTTCACAGACCCATTTTCTATTCACTGCTAAGTGTTTAAAGGCTGAAGATGAGCTACATTTTTGCAAATGTTGATCTGGATACAGCTGTGGTCCAAGCTGCCTGGGCAGGAGCAGCACGCTGGCCCTGCTGCCCTGGAGTGAGGCCGCAATAGCTGCTAGAGCCTGGACGTGATGCTGCAAAGCAGTACGGTATTTGGGGTTCCTAATGGGGAAAAAGGCAGCGAGTTCCCATCCTCTTGCAGGGATGGTGTTAGGAGACCTCCCACCCTTCCATGCGCCCGAATTGGGGTCGGTGACAAGGACTCTGGGTTGCGCACGGAGATTCTGGGAAGAGCAGGTCTCGGGGGCTTTCCACTCTGTGGCAAGAAAACCCTATCCCTTGCCCGCAGGGAGGCTTTGTTTCACCCTCACAACAATCTCGTTACTGTGAGTAACGGGGAATACGGCAATGCCAGCATATTCCCTATGCCTCTTCCTTAACTCGTCTTTATTTGCGGCCATGGAGGCAGGCCAGAGCCAGGCACTCACCGGGAGCCAGGCTCAAGCCTTCCTTGGCGTGCCCACCTCTGCTCTTTAGGAGAGGGTACAGGCTGTACAATACATCATCTGTTATGCAATGATACCCGGCACCCGGTTCCGCTTTGCTTCCCGGCGGCAGGAATATATCACCCCGCCTTCC
>NW_009617085.1:0-52991 GCF_000690535.1 Cariama cristata
TGCAAGTCATCCCACTATGCTTCCATGATGGCAACTATATCAGAGTTTTCCTAATGCACAATGGCTTCCAGCTTCTACTGTGTGTTGTCCATGCTGCGTGCATTGGTGTAGATGCACTTGGTTGGGCTATTGATCCTGCCACCCTTCTGGAGGGAGAATCCCTAATTCCTACGTAACCATTCTCAGGCACTTCCATGGTTTCTAACACATCAATAACCCTTGTGTCTTTGCTGCTGCATGGGTCTCCATCCCCTACCTCCACTGAGATGGCAGACCGAAGGACACTGCAAGCACACTGTTCCTCAAACATTGGTGTGCTGTCCTCAGGCTTATCTCTAGTGAGCCTGGTTTTATCCCTTTCCCCCTTCAAACCTAATTTAAAGCTCTTTCAATGAGCCCTGCTAACTCCTGTGCAAAGACCCTTTCCGCCTTCGAGACAGGTGTACCTCGTCTGTTGCCAGCAGGCCTGGTGTCGTGGAAACTGACCCATGATCAAAAAAAAACCCCAAATTCTGCTGGTGACACCAGACTCGGAGCCAGGTATTGATCTGTTGGCTCTTCCCATTTCTTCCCTCCTCATTCCCTGTAACAGGAAGGACAGAGGAGAACACTACTTGCGCTCCTGATCCCTTAAGCAGTCAGTAAGCCAAGAAGATGAAGGAAATGCAGTACACTCTGGATGCAAAAGGACATCCTCCCAGCTCTGTGCCCTACAGTCAGAACAGGCTGATCACATTTAACAGAAATCCTGAAGGTTTTCTCAAACTGTCTATCTGGGCTGAATTCTTGCTGAACTCAGGATGGAATGCATGAGGATAAATAATACAAATTCTCCAGGATATTTTCCTTTCCTGTACGCACAGGAAGATGACCTTTTTTCCTTTTTACACCCAGAACTCTCCTGATGGAGGTATTGGAGTGGGCTAATAAAATGCTGACCCTTCCTTCTACCATCTCCAAAACTCATGAGATAGAAGTCAGTTGTACCTTCATATTTAGTGATGTCTTTACTGTTAGCTACATAATTTTCCTCTCCCCGGTATGAAGAATTACTTTCAAGTCATTCTTCTGCAGCAAAGTATCTGTTTATGAATGGTCATCAGGAGTAAAGGTTCCTAATCTGGCCTAAGGAACTAATCTAGAATAGAAGAAAATAGAATTAGGCTTCAAGCAAGGACGCTGGGATTTGTAAATCACACTGGGAATGCAAGGACACTCCACAGCAAAAGCACAGCCACTGTCAGTTATGTTGTGAAAACAATGGTAGAGGCTATTCCAGAAATTAAAATAGAGAGTGCACAATAAAGGGTGGAAGACCCATTTTATAAATGGAGACTAAAGAAAAGCATTTTCAAACACTTAGGGACTGTATGTGACACTCCCATTGTTAGGGATGGGAGCTGAGCCAAAACGGTTATAGTCAAAGGGAAGAGACAGTTTGGAACTGTTAAATGGAAATATTTTGTACAAAACGTGTAATTAAATTAACACTCTTTCATTGTAAAATACTGAGTCTAATAGCTTAGGAGGATGTAAAAAATACCTAGATATTGTAGACATAAGGACATATGCAATGTATTATACCCAATTACTCTAAAATAGTTATTAGTCCATGTTGGTAGCACAGAAAAATACATCTTCCTGTTCAAGATATGGTGTTATCAACCACTGGTGTATATATTAAAACTGCTCCCTAGTAGAATATATCCAAAACTGACAAAGCAAAAACGAAATTATGAGAGTCCATTTTTTAACACTGCAAGGAATGGTATAACACTGATCTTGGTATGCAAAGTTGAGCCTTGCGTTCCCATTAAAAACATGTGATTTCCAAAAACACACAAGAAAATTGAGTAAAGCACATAGCGAGTTACTTCACACTTCGTTGATGGAATCTTTGATCTACTGAGGGTAAAGTGATTAAATCATTGGCTCCCTAAGTCATTAATGAGCAAAACCATATGACTTGTAGATGGTTTAAAGCTGAGATGGTATTACAGGAAGGAGCAGGTAGACAGGTGATGAGTACTGAATATGCTTTCTAGTCTGCAGAAAGAGGTGAGTGGGATAAAAATAACAAAAATCCCCAGACAATAACATACAACAATTATTTGGCAGCACAGAATGTTTTGAAGAGAGCAGAAAAATACAAAGTATAGGAAGGCAGAGAAAGTTTGACTTCTTTTTACAGAGAGAACACAAAGCTTGCCCTTCTCTCATACCAACAGTAGCACAGTGACACCTCATTATTTTGGAAGTTGCTACTACAAACAGCTCTACCAAACAATGAGCGACTGAAGTACCTGCTTCCCCTTCTGCCTTTGTCTCTGCAAAAAACATCAAGCTTAGAATATTCTCTTTAGAGTTATTGTTTCTTTTGTTTTGTCTTCTACCGAAATATTCATTTTCATGGGAAAAAAAACCCTCAAAATAGCATATCTGAAGAAAGTAATAGCACAAGTAACTATCAAACTGCAGTAACACAAACTTTCACTGTGCAAAACAGTAGGTCTGTCTCAAGCATTACAGCTGTTAACATTCCCCTGCAAAGACATCAAAGCTGTTAATTTAATGGTAACTTCAAATTCTGAGAGTTCTTGTTTTCAAATGTTCCTTGTATTTCACAAAGTTGGTTAAAATTAGTCTTCTTTGGATTCTGCACAATATTTTACAAAAGTAAACAATAAAATTAAGGTAATCTCTTAAAGAGATTTCAGGTACAAATCTCTGAACACATTCAGTGACATGTCGTGAAAGTGCAGCAGACCATAGAAAAGCTCAGATCATTGGTGACATCAGCGTAAATTTTATATCCCTCTGCTGAAAGACATAACATTGACTGTAAAAATTTCATTAAGTTCCTTCACAATCTCAATAGCAAAAAAGAGATTTGAAATGCATGAAAGAAATGCCAGTGTTTTCATGAGTTGTGCTTTTTATTTGCTAAAATTTATTTCAAATTATCTACTTTAGAACTAAACTTGGTCTGATTCTGAGAGTTAGAAGCAAATTCACCACCATTCTGTATCTTGCGCAGCGAACATCTGTGGCAAAGTATTACTAAATGAGTGTAGGCTGCTCTCGCATCAGATTGGGAAATAGCCACACTCACTTTGCACTAACAAAAAACTTCTACGTTAGAGGAAAGACAGTTGTTAATCTGATCCCAACAGCTGTATGAAAATTGTCCTACTATGAGTGAACGCTGATTTCTGTAAAGAATAAATCTACTTACTGTTATACCATGCTTTTTATTTATAGTTACCAGGATTTAAAACCATCCAGTATTGCCTTAGGTGACTATCACAATTTCAGCTGTAGTTCACATGCAATAAATATTTTTTCATGATTGAAGACAGCAGGAGAGCCTAATGTGCAATCCACTTTACTTTGTTTTCTTGAATAAAAAAGAACTGTTGAGAAGAGATAGCATTTCCTTAAAGGCTCTTGTGGGTTTAGAAAGCAAGCCATGTATGCATACCCAAAATATTCATTAGATTGTGTTAAGAAAAAAAGTGCAAAAATAATGGACTTTACAAAAGGCAGATTTTGGAGAAGTGAGTTTAAGAAAATTGATGTGAATTAAATAGAGTCCAGAAAATCAAGTGTAGTAAAGGAAGGATATTACTAGCTGTGCTTGTTCCAATAAAACATCTACAGGATGTGTCACAAATGAGAACAGGAGCTGGTATGCAGCAGCAAAGGATGAGGAAAACAGTATCAAGGATAAAATGACAGCGTTAAAAGGTAGAAAGAATCTAGAATACAGGAGGATTATGTAAATTATAACAAGAACCTGAGGCAATCAAAAATACTTGAGAAAGCCAAATTGAAAAATGAGCATCAAATAGTGCAAAGCATCTCAACTAATACCGAAAGATACTTTAAGCATAATTATACACCAAGCAGCTGACAAGAGAAAAAGGTGATGGACTGTAAAGGAACAGGAAGGCTATACAGCAATTATTTCTGTACCTATCTTTAAAACTGAAGAGGGCAGATGTTTGCCTAAGACTCAACACACAGAAATGACAGTGAGGAATTAAAAAAAAAAAAAAAAGGGGATAATACCCAAACTGTCAATTAAATGGATTGTTGTTCTTAAAACTGGTAAGAGACCAGAGCTGAACAATGCTCATCTAAAAGTACTACATGAAGTAAGCATAGAAATTGAAGAAGGTGTAATGAAAATTTATATTTAGTACCATCATTTCAAGAGACTGGCATGGGGCCAAGCAGACACACAGCAAGAAATTACCAGTCAGTTCATTTCCCATTAGTTGTCGAGCAAGTCTTAGACAACCATTAAAAGGATCACACTGGGGCTGGGGAGGAGGGGAACATGAAAATTCAGAGCATAATCAAGGACAGCTAATATTGTTTCAGGTCATGCCTCAGTAACTCAGATTTCATTGAGCCTATTACTGCCTAGCCTGGCAAAGGGGTGCAGTAAATGTCAGAGATGTTAGTTATTTAGATTGTCAGAAAACATCTGACAAAGCTCCACGTCTAGGAGGAACTTATCAGTGTTATAAACTAACAGACAATAAGCTGTAATATGTCAGCAAGTTCTAAAATTTGGTTATTAAACACACAATGCCACTGCAGAGTTCAAGGTGTTAGAAACCAACATAAGAGCAGGCAAAGAAAAACCAACACTAGACCAGGATGACTAAAAGAAAGGTTACAGATCAGATATGCTTCACAGGGGTGAAGAGCTCTTCTGCCAAGTCACCCTCCAGGGCAATTTAGACACAGGGTAATTAGAGTCTTGACAAGTGGATCCAATTAGTAACAACCAGAATGCAGAGGTGAGAAGAGGACACTGGGGATCACAATGGTCCTGGAGAGAAGGAATTCAGGTTGAGTTTTCCACTGTTCCTGCATCACCAGCAGGAACGCAGGCCTGCCCTTTCTACCTGGATGGAGACGCTCCCCACACCGACTCGCAGGGAGATGTGGGCAGGTGCCCTTCTTGACGATGGGATGACAGGTTTTGCCTGTTCTGCAGGACAAATCATTTTTAGACTGTAGCAAATGAGGACTGCGTGCACCTTTGTGTGCTGCTAACACATGTTGGCTCCCTATCCCTTTACGGTGTATTGTTGTAGTCATCCAAGAAAAGGACTTCATCCAGTTACCAAGCAGAAAACTTATGTTCCTCTTCACAAAAGCCTTTTATGCATGACTATCTGCATGATCACAACGATTAAGTATATTTAAATCCCTTTCTTGAGTTCATCAAAGCCCCAGGAAGGCAAATCCTGCAGGAGGACTCCAAGGTGCCTCCTGCCTTGTGCAGAAGTCACTCCTGGGGCTGTGTGTGGAGAAAAGTACGCTGCGGTGGCCTTTTAGCTGTGCCCTTGCTTGTCTCATCAGAGGCAGCTTAAAAGGCAGCATGTTTTATTCCTTATTCCCATACACAGTCTCTATGTCTGCAATTGTGAAGTTGTGGGGTGAGGGACCACGAGCGCCCATGCATGAGTCAAGCTGCTATGCAGAAAGGGATGTCAACAGAAAAGGGAAAAAAAAAGAAAAAAAAAAAGAGGGGAGAGGGGGAAAAAGTCATATACCCCTTCCCTACGCCCTCTGCCACCTTCGTGCAGCGAGCAGCAGGCTGGTGTTTGAAAGGCCTCTTGGCACTCTCGTCCTCCCTGCCCTCTTGCTCAAATGCTGCACAACGCGGTTCTTCCCAGCGGAGCTGCCAGATATTTCACAGGGAGTCGGCGTGGGGCTATGGGGAGAAGAGGGAGGGAGATGCAGTGTGTAAGAGCCAGGCGGTGGGAAGAGGAAGAGGGGAAGAAGGGAGACATGCTGTGTTGGAGACAGCTGGGAGAGCCCATGCCTTCAGGGGATGGTGATCAAAGAGGATAAGGGCTAAGCAAGGGTGTTGGCAAAGAGAACCCTCTCCAGAAAAGATTAACAGAGAATGGGAAAAAAAAACCCAAACCAAAACAAACCACAAACCTTGGCTTCAACATCACTATGCATCTGCTTAAAACATGTGTTGGATCCTTAATTCATGCTAAAGGAATTGCGGCGTTCCTTCCACGTCATTCAGGAAGGTGAGAGATTATTTCAGGCAATCATCCAGTCTGTGGTCTCCTCCACTCAGCAATTTCTGATGCTTATCTTGGGCAAGGACTCTGCTGCTGAGTAAAATGGCATAGGGCTTCCATAGGTATAAATTATAACTGATATCTAGGAGTTAATATTTCTATACAGAGGTTAATGTGCCTTGTATATGATCCTGCTTATGGATAATAACTACATGTGACCACCAGTCACACCGGAATATTGGAAAAAATACTCAGTTTGGAAGGACAGAATTGAAGTCAATGGACAGTTTTCACTGAAACAGTCTCTAGGATTGTTGTATTATTATTGAGAAACTGTCCTTGTTGAAAGAATTGCAAAATATATACCAAAAAATTGAAAAACAAGAAGTTAAATTTGAAGGAAGTTTCAAATACTTCCATGTTGAAAAAGCTGGGAGATGAAAGTAAGACACAACAGTGTTTAGTGAAAATAGGATGGCCAGATCTTCCACTAGGGTTAGTTATAGTAATTCCTTTCATTTCCACTAAGTAAAGCAGTTTAGAGAAGCCAAGCCTCTTGCTTCATATCTTTAAGATGTAGCCTGATTTGCTAAGAGGTTTTCCTAAACTTGGCTCAACTGCTAAGAAACAGTGATATGTCATTTGTAATGATTCAGGCCTGTATTCTGTGTTAAGGTCTTCTGATTATTTTTTTTAATTATTATTTTATTTTTCCTAAAAGGGCAAGAATAACTCAAATCTTATGACAGATTTATTGCAGAAAGAAATGACAGTATTTGCATCATAAATTTTTTTTTTTCTTGACTCTGATAAAGTACTGTAGAAGACTACTTAAGTCATTTCTTTGACTGAGTTAAATAGAGAGAAAGAGTATGATGATTTATACATGGGCGGGTTTTTTCCACCTCGTTTTATTTAGAATAAAACCAAGTGAAAAGGGGAATTAATAAAACAATGTTAAAACAAAACAACCCCCTCCCACAACACTTCACAAATTCCAAGATTTGCTTTTCCAAGATACACTCTTTTATCACCAAAGTGCTGTGTAATGGATTGTGGTAATAAAATTACTTCACTGGAGTGATCTGGTTTACATAAGAATTCTTAAGCTTTTCTTTGCCTTTTCAAAGAATATGTGAAAGCAAATTAGGAATTAGCTGCTAGGTTTAAAATAGTTGAGTGTGTTAAGAAAACTGCAGATGTGTAATCCTGCAAATGTATGATAATGTAACATAAATAATTCTTGAATTAATTAAAGGATTTACAGGTTTGTGTTATGTTCTTTCTTCTGGCTTTGAAAGCATGACTCAGAATGATCATCGTACATTTATCTGGCACATGTAGCTATATGGGTGGGTTTAGTGCACACAGCTATTTATAGGCAAAATTTAAACATTTTGGACCTTCTCAAGTCCTAAAATCTGACACATTTTGTCTTATGTAGCCCTCACAGCTCTGGCCACGATCCTTATAGCCAAGTGTTGGACAAATCAGAAACATCTATTAATTTGCACAGGTCTTTAATTGGCCTGAGATGATCTTAAGAAATGAGGGACATGTCTCTTCTCACTTTGAGCAGAATGTATGGATTCTGAAGTACTGTTAGTCCTTGCCAAGTTGCGTGTGTGTCAGAGGGGAAGGCAGAAGAGAAGATGGATATTTTTTAATGTTCATAAGATCTGGATGTAATTTTTGACTGTAGAACAAAAGCAGTACCTCATTCAGCAAGACGACAAAAGGTTATTTGGCACCTGGCATAGAACATACTTCTTGCAAGAACCTGGCGTGAAAACCAAACTGATAATGACTAAAATGCCAACGTCTGTGCAATAAAATCATTGATGCTGAATGTTAAACAATCATAAACAGAATACTAAACCTTCTAAGAACATTACTCCTCTTCTGTGAACACCCAAAACTCAGGCAAACCTAAGATGACAGTTTCTCTGATATTAAGAAAATAAACAAACCTAATGTCCCAAGATCTTTACCATCACCTTTAATGTCCTAGGACATCAGTAAACTGTAGGAAACATATACTGCTACTTGTTAATGAATCACATGGGATAAAATGACATCAGTCCACTTAATGGATACTGTTCTTTGCCAAATCTATGGCTTTAAATTTAATTATGGTTGAGCTTCATCAATCACACAGCAAAAGAACATGGTGATGAAGACTTGAACTACAGGCTCAGCTCTAATCAACAGGTGTTTGCCTCATACTCATCTAATACACTTGCCCATAGAAATAATTTGGTAGAGAAGAGAGAACCATTGTCCTTGAGCTTTATGATTAATAGCTGCATTAGAACTCAGTTCTTGCCCTATAGATAGCACCTCACTACAAATACAGATACAAACCACAATGCTTAGGGTCAGACCCAAGAGTTCTCTGATTTTACAATTGCTTTACTCTCTTGCTGCTAAACCATGTCTCCTTGGGATAGTCACTTTTGCTTATCTTTCATGGGATCCTAGCGATTAACCTTTATAACACATTTGGCAGATTAAGGGTTCCTGCGGTGAATGGAAAAAGTTCCATTCCCATCCGCAGTCTGGATTAGCACTTCATAAAGCAAATATCCTACTTGTGAAACTTTTTTATTTCTATGTAAAATTCACTAGGAGCAAAATTGGCGTTTCCCCCTCCCCCCTTTATCTACTTTGCATGACAAGAAAGGAAATAGATTTTTTTTTAAAAAAGTTTAATAATAGCTGCATGTTATAATCTAAATACACAAAATACCTCCCAGCAGTTTATCGAATCCAGTATTATCTCCTGAGGAGGACAGGTTATCCTAAAACAAAGACTGAGGAATTAAGGACTACCCTTTTTGCTAGAAATCTCATCTCTGATTCAGCAGGGGTCCTAACAGCCGTGGCCCTCAAACCTCTCTGAGCAGGCAAATACTCAAGATGGAAAATGCTCTTGGTGCGACCCTGTGCCTCCCTCCTCCCCATTCAATACCCACCGAGGTTCCTATTCCTGCTTCTATCATCAATTGCATACAGAGGAAAGAAACAATATGCAAGTTTTCTTCAATAAATACATGTATCCACAGAAATCTACATTTTGCCAACATGCAAGTAAACCAAGCGCACAATCCTGTTAAGTACTCAGTCAACATTTCTACTGACCACAGGTACTTGCTCCAGCAAGCATGGGATTCACTGCAGGAATACTCCAGCATGCAGCCACTTTCACTAAAATGTTTATCTTCTAAGCAGTAGGTCTTTTGATATTACTCCACTTCTTGTGTGTAATTATAAGCATATTATCCTGATTTTTCATAATTACATGCTAAACTGAGAAGTGTCCACTTCCCCACACTTCAACTGTGGGGAAAATATTAGTAAGAAGAATGTTTTTGTTTTCAGAAAATATTTGTTGTTACATGCTGGTTTAATACAACAACAACAATACAACACTCTTTCATAAAGGCAATTGGCAGACCATTATGCATTTCAGAGGAAACAGTCATCAACTGGGAGTGAAAAAAAGTTTAAACAAGCAGTGCTTGTGGATATGACTTCTGTAAAACTTCATACCAAGTGACTGTATTGTATCTACAATGCTAATTAGTACCTAACATGCATACCATGGATTCAAAAATGTTACTTAATCTTCACTATTTTTCCTGAAAAAATAAGGGATATTAGTTCCTTTACAGTAAGAGAAACTAAGATTTAAAATCTATGATGAGACTTCCTTGTGACAGACAAGTCTAAGAGAAGGTCAAAGCATGCTGTATTCTCAGACCATCTCTTCTAAGATCCAACCTGCTAGCAAATGGATGACCACGGATACGCTATCTCCAAATCTCACACTGTACTACACAAGACAAGAGTTCAACATTGTTCATGCGGTCTTTGCTGCTTGACCCTATTTTGCAGGAACATTACCACAATCTCCATCCTTCCCATCCGCCAAGACACAGAGGTTGCCCAGAGCCCAACCCTCAGCGTGTGTTTGTGTCCAAATAATCTGAATTAAAGGCAAATTTAGGTTGAGTACAGGCATAGCCAGGGATAAATTACGAGGTACCCAAAATCACAAGTTAAAAAAAAAAACAAAAACAGAATCACAGTTAGAAACTACACTCTTAGGACCCAGAGTGACCCCACTACATAATATTGTGCTTAGTCCAACAGTGATGATGTAAGCAAGGACCTCAGATAACTTTCTTTTATGTAGCCTTATTATGTTTAGACCAGACAGAGCACACTGAAATTTATGCATAAAAATATTGTTTTAATCACTAACCCATGACTGTCTCTGGAATACCAATACATTCAAGAGTGGGGGAAGAAAACCAACAAGTATAATGTAAGCTGCAGAAGATCAAAAGAAACCAAGAGTGCAATTAATTCCATCCATTTTTAGAAATAATTGTCTTTGCACCTTATCCAAAATTTAATGAGCATTACTTCTCTAGCATGTAAAAAAGCTTTGTTCTTTTGACTTAATTGATTTGTAAACGCAGTAGGACAAGTGTGTCTGAAGTTCAGTAACCTTGATAGTTGAAAGAAATGGAGCATTCAATGGGTGTAATACATGAGACTACTGCAAACCTTGGAAACGTAACTATGAAATTGATTTCCTGTTCACTGAAACTCATATATGTGTGTTTTGCAATTTCAGTTATGTTCCTTAAATAATCAAACTCTTTTTATAACTATTGAAAATCTTTTTTCTTCCCTTCTTGTGACATAGCTCTTCATTCTCCGGGACTTAATAGCACCTAGTGGTTTCCAGCGATGGAAAAACAATGAGGATTGAATGGCTGGCAAAAAAAAATTTCCCATAGACAGGGAGATTAGTATCTTTTGGATGACAGAAAACCAAGACTAGCCAGAATTTTACACATTGCATCACAGAGGACTAGTTTGAATGCGATCAAAGGATTATTGGTTCAATGCATCAGAAACACAGAGCCAAGGCAGTAAAGGAAAGAAAGCAAAGGCTGTGGCTGCTGTCTAAGACAAAGAAAAAAATATTTTCAGTAAGTGTCTTAAGCCTGGAAGAAGCCAGGTTTACATTTCATTTTTGCCCCTTAAGGAAAGATTTAGCTCGGTATTGTTCAGTATGTAAATTCTAGTTACAGTCTAATGAGATTCCTACAAAATATTCTATTAACACTAAAGGCTGTGTTCTAAGATTGTACTTACATATGTTGCTTATCTTTTTCTCATCAGGGTTCTTTTATGCTCCTGGATGAGTTTCTCAGCTGGATCATTGTAAAGTACACAAATTATGAGATTGCTTACTTGTACTTCTAGGAGATTAACTCAAACGTTCTACCACCACCCACCCAGACTCTGCAGCCATACAAAAACACCTTTGTAAGCCAACGTACAAATCCACTTAAGATAAATTGGTGACCGAAATATAAAATGCAGACACGATATCATGTATAATATTGGTATAAATATCACCTCCTTTCCTCTCCACTAAATTCTGCAACATCAAAGCCAATGGATCTCTTGGAATAGTTTACAGGGAGGTCAGGGAATAGCATAACCATCTCATCTCTGCAGAGCTTTCAGCCAGGAGAGGTGTTGTGATACGAGACTTCAAAATGAGCCTCATGTCCCTGGAGAGAAGTTAGAATTACAACATGCAATGCTTCATTACCATGTGTATCACTATAATGAGAAGGTAGTTATATTACTGAACTTGCATTATACAGAATTGTATATCCACCATGTAGATGCAGTTTTAGTGCTACTGTATGTAGATTGGAGGATCAGACTGGATGCATGCAGGGTTTAGGTATTTCTTTTCTTTCCTGATTCACTTTTACCAGTATTTGTACCATAAGCAGAAGTAAAAATCAATTTTGAATCATGGCTACTTAAATTAGACTACAAGCATTTCTGTTTTTAAAATTATCACATTTAAATTTCTATGTGATACTATGATTAGCAATGTTAAAATATAATGTTAAAATATAAATGTCTGATAATCTATTAAAATCCTTTAAATGCTCATTTAAAATTATACTGAACCAATAGTGCCTCACAAATCTTAATGAGCTGAAGAATATCTTCTCATTTGGATTAATTCCTTGAATGTTGGAAAAATGGCTATGAGCTGAAAAGCCAGCAGGCTTCCTCTTTCAGTCTATGACAAGAAACTAGTAGGAAAAATATGCGATCTATTAATTTAAAAATTGGGAAGAAGCGGATCCAGAATATTAAGTAGTTAGGTAGAGTTCCTGCTGTACTCGTTAGGTGTTCAGCCTTTGTGGAATTCAATTCCTACCAATTTAGTCTAATTTGGCTTTTCTGACAACTGCACTATGCATGCATGTCCATTTTTAAACATCAAGATATCTTGGGAAGTCTGTCAAATGATGACCACAAAAACCTAATTACAGTCAAAATTAATTAAAATTTCCTTTTTAGTAATAAACTTCTGAAAAATCTTATTTTTTTCTATTCTTAATGCATCTCAGCACTCTTAGGATAGTTTTATGTGGCAAATTAAAATTGTATTTTGCATTTTATCATCAAAACTAAATTTCTATTCACACATGGCATGACAGAACTAAAGAAAGAAATTAATCTAGTGAATTAAGATACATTATTCACTATTTTTAACACCTTAAAATTAAAATTATATAAATTGTGTTGACGGTAAAAATTAATATTCTGAGTAATTTTATGTTAAATTACATACAGATGGGTAACTATGAATACATGGCACTTATTCCTGCTTAAGCAAAACTAAATTTCGTATTTAATAAAAGGTATGGCTTTTAAAAATCACTGGTTTTGTTGTTGTTCTAAGTAATGACAACAAATCTTTCTTTAAGAAAAGAACTGAAAATATTACAACTGAAATTTTTTTTGCCTATTATTTTCAACTTAAATCCAGGGCTTTAATTCACTTTGATTTAAATAGGTCTTTTCCATTTGTCAACCACTGGAAAATCTACCTATAGTTTCATCATTTGGATATTGCACGGACCATAATTTTCTGTCAGGCAGGTAAATCTGAAAGCTTTGTATAGCACCTATTTGCAAATGGGTATTTGGAACATGATTAAAGTACATAAAATACTGAATAATCCTGCTGTTTTCATGCGATGTACTTCTTGTTCCCAAAGAGGTGTTCCTGGCATTTTCCAAGTTGTGTGACCTGTGTCAAAACGACCGCGAGGTCTGCCAGTTCATTACGGAATTCACGATGTGGGTGTGGTGTTGGATTTCATTTTGCTGCTCCTAAACAGTCATGTCTTTTGGACCTCTCTTCTTCCTGACCCATCGGATAAATGGACTCCTTTGACATCGGTCTCTTCCAAAATGGAAACAGCAAAACAAATCTGTTGAGGAAGCTGGTGCCAAGCCATCGTCTGCTTGGAACCCTGGCTAAGGCGGGATGTGAAGCCACCCTGTACCATAAAGCAGCTCATAATTTGGCTGTATTCAGGGGAACGATCGTGCAGGCCTGGAACAGGGAAGCATCAGTCACACACTTATACTTGGAAGCGGAAAAAACATCTCTAACACCAAGCCACATAAATACTTTATGGAATAATTTTAGCTGTGCATCTGCAATCTCATCTTATGGCCAGTACGTTTAATTAACAGATTTTTATTCTGTCCTCTTCATTCATTGGAGGAGAATTGAGTATTGGCATGTTCGCTTAGCATATATACATCCTGGCTGGTTAAATAAAAGCAGTTCTGGCATGCTAGCCCAAAATCCATGGCATTTTTTACTACCCCAGTGATGTTCTGTACACATAGTTATGGGGCTAAGAAAAGAAAAAAATAAGTAAATTAGTACATTTCGCAAATGAATGGGGCCCTTAGTTTCTCTAACACAGTATGGGAGACAAACTGGCAAGAGAAACAGGTAGAAGCTACAGAAAAAATGATTATTCTATCTGAAATGCAGCTATTTCCGCTAGTATTTGGTACTCATTTGCCGTAAAACCAAAGCTAATTAATATATTCTCTCTAAATTTTCCAGATGCAATAAATATATTCATTTTCCAGTTATGTTTAATTTTTTTGTGGAATTTTGTATCTCACTACAATTTTTACTGTACTCCATGTGGTCAAAATAGATAAAAAAATTGCTGCTTTCTGTATTTTAAAGATACAAGAAAACTGTGTATATATAAAAAAAATCCACCTAACAGTGAGGTCTAATAGGCTGTGAAATAATCGTCCAAGGAAACGCCAGACTTAAAATGAAACTGGAAAAAGTGTAAGTAGCATTAAACAGAGGGATGGTCCTGAAAGAGATATACAAGATGAATTAGGTCATCTTTTTTATCTCTATATTCAAGTAAAATATCAGTGAGAATATAAAATTCAATAATTCTGCACACAAATGTCATGTCATATGCAGTATAATGCTTTAATCCTATTATGTCTAGAATTTAATTGCAGTTTTTCAGAGAAATTGAGGGAGGGAGAGCCCCCGGTGTACATACAGATTAGATCCAGTCTCCACTCAAACAAAGCAGCAAATAAATAGGCCATTCAGGTCTCAGTTTAACAGCCCACACGGAAAGATAGGCATGTTTTCACTTGGAAACTCCAAAGAGTGATTCCGGCTTTTTAAATGCAAAAAAGATGTCTTTGGTTATCACTACAGCTGAAATAAAATAAAAAAATGAAATTAATACTTGGGAAATAGTAGGTTTGATTTCTGTTTCTCTGTAATGTAATTTTCATTTCATACATATCCAATTAATATGCTCCATTTCCAATATGTGGATATGTTGTTCTACTGTAGCTGAAACAGTAGAATAGTTCTAATTTCAGCTGTACTTTTAGTAAAGAAAAGAAGGTTCCAGTACCTACGGGGGCATACTGTCACTGATAAAAATTGCCATTGCTTCATTAACATCATTGCCGTAATAACAGAATACCGCAGCTGAGGATGAGCCCCATAAACGCGTGTTCAAAACTCAGCAGAAGAAAAGGAATGGTCAGCGCATTTGGATGCATTATCTACTTTAATGGTAAACTTCAGCTCAGGTACTGTCTGCTACTTTGAGTTTGTAATGTTTCTAGTATGAAGGATCTCAGTTGATTTGTAAACACTACTGCAAGAAACAATATTTATGATAAAACTAGCTGATTTTGCTTTTTAACGCTTGTAATTGTGACTTTGTTTCTGTGGAGGCAAATCATAGAACGATAGAATGTCCTGAGTTGGAAGGGACCCACTAGGATCATCGAGTCCAACTCCCGCCTCTGCGCAGGACAACCCCAAAAGTCACACCATGTGTCTGAGGCCATTGTCCAAATGCTTCTTGAACACTGCCAGGCTTGGCACCGTAACCACTTCCTTGGGGAGCCTATTCCAGTTCTTGATCACCGTCTGGGTGAAAAACCTTTTCCTAACATCCAGCCTAAACCTCCCCTGGCACATCTTTGTGCCATTCCCCCGGGTCCTATCTTTGGTCACCAGAGAGAAGAGATCAGTGCCTGCCCCTCCGCTTCTCCTCATGCAACACCAGCATAAGATTGGGTACCCACTCGTAGATATCTATATAGGTCTCAGGGTCTTGGCAGTGTTGTTTAAGTATCCTTAGTTCAGAAATTCAAAATATTTCCATGTGAAATCTTTCCTTATTTGGGAAAGACAGGAGGACGTAAGGAAGACAGGTCTCAAGTGCTGTAAGGCAACTCAAGTTTTCCATTAAGATTTTTGTGACATATATGGTTCACTGAAATAACAAATGCTAAGGCACCATATAGAGCACATCTGACCTTACAAGGAATGAAAAAAACCAGACAGGTTGCATATCAACTTTCTGTTCAGTGGCCTCTTTCAGTTTTGCTATTACTTGCACTCTTCTGAGACTAATCCATCTACCTTTTTGGCAAGCTGTGTCAAATTTTTAATGGTTTTCTTTACTTTTCCACACCCACAGTCTGCCCATCTACAGTAAATGAGAAATTTTCCCAGCGGTACATCAAACTCTAGGGATATAAATGCTCGCAATATAATGACATAATTATATGCATAGCAAACCTGACTTCTACCATCACTTTCTCATTACCTTCCTACAAGCAGATAACAGGTTTATACCATGGAACAAGCAACATAAATCTCAGAATCTTAAAAATAACTTTAGTTAACATTTAATAAGAATATTTTGGTACAAGAACATCCTAATAAATGCTCACTCTGAAAAATGTATTGTGCAAGCACTGCTATGGGATACATTTTAAGTAAAGAAAATACCAATTTCCTTTATTTCAGATGATAACAGAAGATAACAGTGGAACTGGAATCAGATGGTCATCTGAACACTTCCATAAAAAGGTTAGTGGCCAAAATCTACATTGAGTTGCTTATTTCATCCAGGAAACAAAGTTTGCCAGAAATCTCATAGCAGAGCAATTCAAATATGACAGCACTGCATTTCAAGAAGGTTACGAAATTATCTATTGGACTCTTGAAGACTATTTATTTACCTATAATATTACAGAAATAGCTTTCTGAAGGACCAACAGCATTATAAAAATCATGTCAAATCAGCTAAAATGTCAAATTTACAAATGCATAAATGACAAGTTAATACAGCTGGCTATTCAAATAAGACAAGTATGGCTAAGGCCATTGCTTAACAATTGCCTAAAACTTCTGTTTAAAGAGAGAAACCAAGACCTGTTGGTGCTCCCTTTTGGAAGGGAGCAATAATTTGAAATTCAATTTGAAACTCAATTGAGAACAGAACTGGAATGCCTATGTTTATTTAGAAACAGCACGGCACCAAGAATCCAGTGCATGCTGAAGTTAGATGACTAGCTTCAAGCTTCACTTTAGTTTCTATTTACAGCACAGAAAACCTGAAATAATCTGCAGGTATAGCAGACAACTGTTTGGAACCCATCAGCAGGATGGAGTCCCATTTTAAAATGAATTAAAAGCTGCCTCTTGAAAGCTGAATGCCACAAAACATAATTTTCATGGTATGCACAAACGTTAGATTGCTCCAATCAAACTCGTAAAAAAAAGAAAAATCTGTTTAAAAAAATGTTTCAAGTATTCTAGCTATTATTCATGAAAATACAGTGCTTCCCAGCATTGTGGCTTATCAAGTATAAACCAGAATCCTACATTTTAAATGAAATGATGTGTAAAAGTTGCTATCTTTGTGAACATGAGATATTAAACAATTTCAGAGAGGAATATGTGAATCAATTAGATTCAGCAAAATAGGTTCTCAGTATCTGAATATTGCGGATACACTGAGACAACATGTCAGAGAACAGTGCTGACTCAAACGTTTTTCTAAACAAAGCACTCAACATACACCACCCCCGCCATGAGATATATAACTTCATTTATACCTAAATGCCACAAACCCAAGGATATTTAATTAGCCTGCGAACATATCATTTAAGAAAAAATTATTTAGTCCAAAACTGTATTTTTGTAAATAAGTTTAAGATAAAATTGTTTTCCTATACATTTTCCCAAAGGAAAGCTCGGCTATCATAAATTATTATATTGTTAAAAAGGTCTCAAATAAAACCAAATTATAATATCTCATGCTGCTCATCCTTTGGCTTCTATCCCAGTACAGGGTCATGGCTCTGTACTGAAAACACAGTGGGATAATAAAACTGCCTGGAGATACTAAAATGCTTATTGTACAGCAAGCAACTACGTATAACTTCTAAACAAAAAAAAATTCACTTGAACTTATTGATGGAAGATTGCGGGGACTAAGTCCCCATCTACAGTGAATAGCACAAAGTTATCAAAGGCAGCAGTACTATCACAATTCATACTAAGTGATCTGGCTAGAATTATAAAACTGCCCTGGTTCTTGGAGGAAAGATACATCAAAGTTATGTCATGGCTGTGTATGAATAAGTCATATGTATTTGTTTGGATGAAAAAAGATGTTAACTAATAGTTTTAAATGAATATATGAGATAGAGTTACAGGTGTAGAAGTGTTGGGAGTTGCTCCCAGGTGTTTACATTTTTTATACTGTCGTAGTATGTCTATGTATGTTATATATCAGATCACTATATTTAGCAGATCATAAAAATATTCAAATACAGAGTATGGACAGTGTAGTGTAGTACTGTTGATAAAGTAGTACTATGAATTGTTAAAACTTGATACATTCCACTCTACCATCGAAAGAATAGGCCAAAAATCACACTCCACAAGAAGCATGACCATTACCTTTGCTCTGTTGCCTGTAGACCGTAAAGCATTGTAAAGCATGGAGAAACGACCTCCCCCTGCCAGAAAACTGCATCACCCTTCCTGTGGGCTTTCAAGGATATTAGGCCACTAATATCCCAATGATACTTGATGGAAACATCTGCTGACATGTCTTGGCCAGTACCTCAAAGGTTCAGGACTTTACTGTAAGATAAAGATATAAACATGGTTCACAAAGAGAAGTAAAGGGCTGCTCCATACTCGATAATTAGGGCATACTGCTCATTTTCCCTGATTTGAGGGTATTACACTTTCCCAAATGAGATCCATGCTCTATTGAATGCTCGCAAATGAAGGAGATATACACATGTATTATCTGTGTTGACACAAATCTACTATGAATAAGTATAAGGTACATTCACTCATAATCTGTTTATGGTGTTAGAGAAGAGAAGAGAAACAGCGTAGAAGCAGCCCCCTGCTCTTCCTCAGGGAAATCTAGACAATAAACCGATTACTAATTTTTTTTAATTTGGGAGGGCTTTGTGAGCAGATATGTAATCTTACGTCCTGCTTGTGTTGAAGTTTCACTGACACAGTAATGGCATTATGTTGGTAAGCAGCACAATAAAATGCTCTAAAAGCAATTAACTAAAGTGCACGCCAGTACCATGCTGCTAGACGCAGATACAAGGTCAGCCTCCCTGAGATTTTTATTTCACAGTCACATGTTGCTACAGTCCATTCACCTGATTTTTTTTCTCCATCTGCCCTTGAGCCACCTGAGATTTGGCTGTGTACCCCTGTGTCGTAGTTTAACCCCAGCCGGCAACTCAGCCCCACCCAGCCACTGGCTCACTCCCTCCCGGTGGGATGGGGGAGAGAGTCAGAAAAGTCAGAAAACTCGTGGGTTCAGATAAAGATAGTTTAATAGGTAAACCAAAAGCCACACACATAAGCAAAGCAAAACAAGGAATTCGTTCACTGCTTCCCATTGGCAGGTGGGTGTTCAGTCATCTCCAGGAAAGCAGGGCTCCATCACCCGTAACAGTGACTTGGGAAGACAAATGCCATCACTTCAAATGTCCCCCCCATTCCTTCATATTCCCCCAGCTTTTTATTGCTGAGCATGACGTCATATGGTATGGGATATCCCTTGGGTCAGTTGGGGTCAGCTGTCCCGGCTGTGTCCCCTCCCAACTCCTTGTGCACCCCAGCCTCCTCGCTGGTGGGGTGGGGTGCGCGGCAGAAAAGGCCTTGGCTCTGGGTAAGCCCTGCTCAGCAATAACTAAAACATCCCAGTGTTACCAATACCATTTCCAGCACAAATCCAAAACATAGCCCCACACTAGCTACGGTGAAGAAAATTACCTCTATCTCAGCCAAAACCAGCACACCCTGTGCGTGCATCAGCTCAGGGTCCAGCACAAAATCAGGGATGGCTCCCAAATGTCTTAAGACTGGGAACTTGTGCTTCGTCTCACATCATCCACACCACTTTCACCATGTCAGTGTCAGTTAGTTAATGAGATGCCACAGCAGAAACTGTTCAGATCCAGGACATCCAATCCAAAAGTCAGGAACAATGAGAACAAACATAGAACCAAACCAGATTTCTGCATTACTACAACCCAAGTGAAACAGCATCATGACAAATTTGAACATGGACACTACTGTATGTTGGTAGAGTATTCCCAAATAGCATGGCCATGTGTTCGGTAGTGACCCAAAAGAGGAAAATGCCAGGTAGTGCTATTAAGCAGTATATTTCCATTTCTTTGAGTTAGTTCACATAAGTATTGACTTGTCTCGTTCTGTTTGTAAGGTAGAAAAAAAGGAGTATGAATGAGCTTAACTTGTAGGAGACCAAGAAGGTATCGAGCTGCTAAAATGTAGTAATTCAAGGGTAACCCAGGAAAGTTATTTCTTTTTTTAAATTAAAAAATAATATAAACATGTTCTTACAGTAATTTATAACAGCTGTTTAATAAAACTCAGAAAAAATAGATTCTGTAATAAAATATAAACTGAAGAATGAAAAGGAAATTCATTATTTACTCATTTCTGTTACCATCCTCTCTGTTTCTCTCTAGAAATGTAGCTTCTGTTGCCAGCCATCTTAATGTAAGGCTAGCTATTTTATCCTACATATAAACAATGAATGACAATGATGGCTCCATGACAATAAAGACCATAGGATTTATTATAGAATTTTCTACATTGGCAAACTGAGTGATGTATTTTTTTAATTTATTAGCAGTTTTTATATGAATAAGGATGTCATGGTTTAACCCCACAGCCACTCGCTCACTCCTCCCCCATCCCACTGGGATGTGGAGGAAAATGGAAAAAAAGTAAAACTCATGGGATATACACAAAAAACCAAAACAAGACAGACAAGTGATGCACAACGCAGATGCTCACCATCCGCTGACCGATGCCCAGCCAGTCCCCAAGCAGCGATCAGCCCCCCCCCCCAGCCAGCTCCCCCCAGTTTCTATACTGGGCATGACGTTCCATCGTATGGAATATCCCTTTGGCTAGTTGGGGTCAGCTGTCCTGGATGTGCTCCTTCCCAGCTTCTTGTACACCTGCTTGCTGGCAGAGCATGGGAAACAGAGAAGTCCTTGACTTAGGGTAAGTGCTACTTAGCAACAACTAAAACATCAGTGTGTTATCAACATTATTCTCACACTAAATCCAAAACACACTGTACCCGCTACTAAGCAGAAAATTAACTCTATCCCAGCTGAAACCAGGGCAGAGGGGAAAAAATAGGAGTGAACAATTGTCTTGAGTTATCTTGTTAAACTTGGCACATGAAAAAGGAAAAATGTTTGCCTTCTATAAAGTGTAAGGTCACAAGTGACTGCGACTGAGAACTAGCATATAATTATGTTTAAGTCCTTAGGTATTCACTTAATTGTCAGGTCAATTGCAGTCCTGTGGTAATGAGGAACAGACAAAGAAAAAATATGTCAAAACATTGAAAACATTTTTAACTGACCCTCAGAGATAACAAATGGAAGTGAGCAGTAGATTTTAATCTGAAGAGAATTCCTCACTATCTGATCTTTCTGATTAAGCCCTTTAGGCAAGAAATAGTTTCTTTTATAATGTGACATCTAGAAGATGATCCTTTACTCACAGAATAATAATAAAAACTTTACACTTCTTTAGTAACATTTCTAGCTATAGGAACATAAAGAAATTAATTAATACCAATGGAAAGTATTCCACCCAAGGACCTAAACAAATAGCTACTACAATTCACAGAATTTTTTACATATGCAAAATATCTTAGAAAGCTGTGCAAATTATCTCATGATCTGGTAATAAAGAGATTGTATAATTAAATTGCTGCTATTATACCTTCAGTAACAATTAATATATTGTCTTGGAATAAAGCAAAAATGTTTTTCTTATCAACCTGATGAACTTTGGCTAACACTCCAACGGAGGTTACTCTCTTCTTTCTCTGAAATACCTTACAAGGCTTGAAATTTCTCCTTGCCTCCTGCCAGAAACACACACTATTCTTACAAAAGACATGTTTCAGCAGCATGCTGGAATCCTAATCCAGGCTCTTAATCCCACTGCATTGGACTTCTACAGATGGGGAATATATCACGTGAGCTGAGGGAGCCACCATTTGGGGCTGACAAACCAGATTTGCAGGAACAAGCACTGGTAATTTGCTAGGCAGGGCCTTATAATTTTTTTCCTTATATCACACTAGGTAAGTGACAAAGAACCTACCAGAGAACATATGTTCTCTTTTCAATGGTAGACAAAAGAGACAGATTGAGGAGAACTGGCAAGGAATGAGGGGAAAAAAAAAAAAAAAATTAGTCGCATACTTCAGTTTACTGGAGTGGGAAATATCCCAGCTGAAATGCACTTGAGCACTGTATGGTCATACGCCTGCACTCCCATGCATGTCTCTCTAATATTTCTTTTAAATACTCAGTCATGTAAAATTGTTCAGTTTTATAGTCTTCAAAATAAGTTAAGTGTAAATCATAGAATGACTATTTTCATAAACTCTAATCTTCCTATATTTGTCAAGTTCAAGGTGGTACAGACCTACAGATTGTTTATGTTCCTTTTTTCAAAGGCTGTTTTAACCAGTTAATCTAGTGTCATGCTTACATCTAGCTACAATTTTGAACTTGATTACAATTAGGTAATCTTTAATACTGTAAAATTCATACCGACACAGTAAGAACGCACAACAAGTCACTGTGTAGCTACAAGTGCTTTATGCTTTATTAGCCCCATTTGTCTTATTGAAATTCTGCTCCATTGACCAATAAGGTATAAAGCTCCATCTGGCATGGATGTGCCACTCAAGCTACCTGGGTCCTGTTCATTAGTGTGTTGTGCACCATTTACAACTACGCACACATAAAAAGTTCAGGACCCACCCAAATGGTCTATGCGCTCCAGCTTTACAATACCCAAAAGGCGCTTTGCTTTCCATGGCAAAAAATAACTCATTTTTTAACTGGAGTGCAGATAAGCCAAATAAGAAGGGAAGTTTTCATTTAAAGTGTGGCTACGTCTAATTTCAAAAGACAAAATACAGCTTATTAAAAGCAAATTTCATTCAGCTGACCTCACCCATGCTTCTGGCACATCTTCTTGCCAAAAAAGTAAAGGCTCTAACAACAAGATAAGCAAACATTTGGTATATTATATTCAGTGACACTGTATTTCCTACATTTACTGTGTCAACATGTGCTCTTTTGGCTTTTAAAATCCATAGATGACAAGACACACTGCTTGCTGGCCCTTGATATTTCTGCCTATTTTGTGGTAAAAGCACACGTTCAAAAGCCTGGATATAGAAACTCACCCAAACTTGTTAAGGTTTCTGATTTTTAGTGCAATTACTTTTAATTAAGGAAGATAGCTTTGGTTTTTGCATTACAGTCAATATACATCTTTATGCCTTTTTAAAAGTTTGGGATGACTATCAATTCTCATTAAACCACCAAACTGATAATTTTGGCTAGAATCTGGTATCATAAGCCAACAGCTGCCTTCATTTACAGCCAAAAAAGGTCCATCCACTGGAACTGCACTGAAAAGTTGAATGGGATTGCAGAGATAAAAAGAATGATAATTTGATTCTGGTTTGGGAGATGATTTTTCAGGCTCCCTGTTATTCCATGCCCTGATAAGATGAAGTCCTGAAATGCAGCATCCTGTACAAGTCAGGCCTGTGTTTAGGAAGAATTGCTAACTGCTTGCTTTTTCTGTGGTAAAGATAGGAAAAAAACATCTTCCAGGAAAGGTCTCTTTGTGGGGTTTTGTATTTTAACAATATAATAATAAACAGGCTTTCACTGTCTCTTTCTAACTCCACTCCCTCCTCCCCACCCAAAAAAACCCCAAACAGTAGAAATACAAGAGTGAAAATTTTTTTCCTAGAATTAAGCAGCAGTAACACAACAGCCTAGACAGGGCCTGCCTAGGTGAAGAATAAGGATAACCTTTTTTCAAATGTTATGATACATTAAGCTCCTTTTATCTTCACTGCTTCACATCTCCTCAGTAACGTCTGAGTCCCAGAAGACTAGATTCTCTCACTCTTCACCGTATAGTACCTGCTCTGCATCAAACCACAGCTACTTACAGAACATTATTCGTCAACATGGGAGAAACCTTTCAACGGTGACAGGATCAAGATCAAAGTAAAAATGCTCACTAAACCAGCAAGCACTTCTAGTAAATAACAACTCTTCAATACCTGAGAATATACACCTAAGGAACAGCCACTGCAGAATGTATCTTGGCCAAATGCAAGACCATCACGATCACCCTTATAGCTTCATTTGCCTATATACACACAACAGCCTTAAATGCAAAGTAAGGAAGAACCATCTGTACGATATATCAAAGAGTGACCTGGAATGTCTTTTCAGCTTTGAAACACTGGAAAAAGTATTAAGGATCATCAATGTGGTGGGCATCACACCACAAAGGAGTTCAGAGATGGCTACATGGGTGGCAAGTTATGAGTAACACACAAAGTGCAAAATAATGTCATCTTAGGTGCTTCAGGATGGATTAGTTGCAGTACCTTCATTTCACCAGTTTTGCAGATTATTTCCTGCCTCAAAGGTCGAATTCCTCTGACCTAAAATTGTCTCCACTCCTTCCTCATAAGGTATTCAAAGACTCATAAGATGTGAGGGCTAAAATAAGGAACACCAAGACTGCAAGTAGTAATATATTCCTAGTGACAGTGACACATCTCTCTGGAAGGAATTGTGGACCAATCAGGTAAAGTGATTGTCAAAACCAAAATGCTATGGACATCCGTTTCTGACAGCGAGAGACTAGAAACCCTTACTCTTCTGAGGAGCTACTACCTAGAGTGTGTTGACATCATCATTCCCAACAACAACATGATGCAAAACTTCCCATAGCTTCAGCACATGCTCTCCCTCTCCCAGATTTCTGGGTAGGTATAGCTCCCTAAAAAGCAAGAAAGATGAAAATTTATATAAAAGAAAGGAAATTATGTGAGAATACCAGCTGATATATAACTGGGGTTTAGTCATTGTGCGAGGACTGTGTGTTTCTCTGTGTGTGCCTGCTATAAAAATGTTTTCAGTTTTCTGTATACCATAATTTTTATGGTATGAGCACTAATAATCTTTTCATATGGAAAACTGGAACGATTAAAATAGTTTAACACACTACAAGGGATCTTGTTTTTGCAAGACAGCTTGCTTTCTGTTTATTCTCATCTAGATGTTTAATGAAGTGACGGCCATATCACACAAGTAGATGGGTTAAATGAATCAAACACAACATTTTGCCTAATGAGAAGAATTTACAGAAAACTTATGTAAAAGGTTAGATATATTTTTTTTAAACACAGAGCTATAACAGCAAGAATTCACAAAGGTCTGTGTTTCTCAGAAAGTCATAAATCCTTATGAAAATATGATCAAAAGTGTCACACAGAAGAACTCTCAGTAATTATCAAAAACTTCAATATTGTCTGTAAGCTGTTACACTGAAAAGCCTAAAACTTGCATCTTTTTATTTTCTCACTCCTTCTCCAAATGCGTATAACTAAAGGAAGACTGAAACTGCTGCCAGGATTTTTTAAAACGATGCACTGAAATGATTCACACGAAAGCGGTTGAGCTTTTCCAACTTGTCAATATGGGATGTTTAAGATTTTCTTGGTCTCATTTCAGCCTCAGCGTGATCATCAATATAGTTCCCTTAATGACATTATCCATATTATATAAATGTCAATGTTATTGCCCTGTGTGGTTCGTGAGGGTGGTGAGACGTCGAGTGCTTACCCATGGGCTCTCGTCACAGGGAGCCCCAGACTCACACGTCTAGCCGGATCTTTGCAAGATGCAAGGGAAAACTGTTGCTGTTGAACTAAAACCTGCTATATTCCTAGCAAAACAAACAAACAAATCTATAAACAATTAAGACCATCAGCAATTCAGTAAGTTTTGTTGTTGGGTTTTCTGAGGACCAGAGAGGAGGAAGGAAGAAAGCCATTTCTTTTAGCCAAGGGAATACAGTAATGTCTCCATACTCTAAGGCTAACTGGAAACCAGTTTTAACTGATTCAGGCTTTTGCCAAGAACAAAAGAAACCTAATTATACAGCTCACTAATACTCAACGAATTACCTTTGGTAAAAAAAAGCATTTTGAAAGATTCCCTGGCAAAAAAAAAAAAACAATCTGATGCTTGGGTATAGAAACAGAAGGACAGATCCCATAGCGTGCTCTCTCCAACCTGAAGCCTGGCATGTGCTGTCTCCTTTGCCTCTCCTCGAAGAACGGCTGCGATCCCCTCTCCTATCAGGAGGGCAGCAGTTTCCACACGCTCACTGGAGCAGAGCTGGCAGCGGCTCCGGCCGCCATCGGCCGTGGTGCTCCGCCCGCCATCGGCCGTGGTGGGTGCAGGTGCCTCTGCCGCCCGTACCAGCTCCTGCATTGGTAAAAGTCATTGTCTCGTGGGGTTTGGGGATTCCAGTTCTACGGCAGCGTTTCTCAAAAATTCTTCCAGAATTTTGCAAAGCAGGTAGAATGCGCTGATGGGGTTTCCAGTGGCTATCATGCCTACGTTACCAAGAAACCCTCTTAACCTTCTCAGGTCACAAGCTGATACATATAACCTCTGTGAGGAAGTGGAGAGCAGGCAAAGAACTGAAAAAGATGCTTTCCTCTTAACTAGAAATGCTTTCTTCTGCCTATAGCTTTCCAGAAGAAACATTATGTCATAAATAAAATATAACATAGCTGATTAATTACAACAAAAGTACAATCAACTCGACACAACGCTGTGCACTAGGTAAGTACAGGCTGTAAACAGTAACAGACTAGAACAACCAGATGAGTGGAAGTGATTGCCTGTAATTGTAGGTTGACACCAAAATTACTGCCTTCAAGACTGAATTTGGTGATAATGTAAATCACTCCCTGTTATTCTTTTCTTAGCAGTCTGTCTTATCAACTGCCTGAAAGAAGATCACTAGATTCCTCTGTAAAGAAAATGAACTAAATTCAAAGTATTTCCCACTTCCATTAAGATTTCTGTTGTTACTCTGTTAATGCAGTACAGGGTTAAGGCTTGGTTTTCAACATCCCTTTTACAGTATCTCAGTTGTTAATATAAATCTATCTCTCTCCATGGTAGCTGCAGACATTTTCATTGTCAATAAAGGCAAGTCCTGGTCCTCTTTCCAGCAGTCTCTGCTGGTGACTTGCTTTTATTACTGCTCCTTCTCTGCAGGACAAATATTTATAAAAAAGTTTGTGGTTACAGTTGCCTCCTGCAGTTGTGTATCATGGCTGAGGATGCGTTGTAATTGCATGGCCTTTTTTGTCTTCCAGCTCTCTCACAATGAGCAGAAGAACAGTGTACACTTTGGAAGACAAGATCTAAAACTCTCTCAGAGCCACTTCCATCATGGGAGTTCCTTATAACCAACCAACAACCAAACCACAGTTAACATGCTTGTGATCACAAAGCCAGCTCTCCGTAAGACCCGTCTTTCCTATAAGTAACACAAAGAGAGAGGGAAGAAAAGACAGCAGAGATATAGACACAAAGGCTGTTTTTATATTCTCATTTTGGCTCAGAGCAGCAGAGCGATTTTGAAGCAAATCCCCAGATCTTCCCCACTTACTGCAGGCTGGTGTGGTTCACATAGCTTGATTTGGTGAGACTGAATTCGGCTCCGTGCAGAGGAAACGAAACCATTTGCTCTGCTGCAGGTGCAGAGTAAGTGCTCTCCACCCCTAATGAGCGCTCGGCCATTTTGATAGCCTTTAACGACATGTCTGGTGAAGATGTTTGGCCTAGGGCACCAAACTAAGTATTTTAAACAGAATTATACCACATTCAGCATAAGAAAAAGCAAAATCATTCCCAAAATCTACAGAACACTTTCCTATGCGTGGTTCAGCATTGCTGGCAATCCACACAACTTGGGTCCTATGGCCAAGAAATTTATTTGTTATTGCTCTCCAGTAATTAGTTACAACACACCTCAATGCAACTGAGTGCCAGAATATAGCATCTTTGTAATGGAGGGTACTGCAGAGGCAAAGAGCCTTTGGAGACAGACCAAAATAGTAATTACTTAATATCCAATTGATCAGAACATGAATGAAATAAACAGCATGGCTTCTGGCAGCATGATAGGCATTATGAAAAGCACCTTAGTTATTAAACAATCAAGTAACACTTATCTAAGGAGCTCACAGCACCAGACAAGAGACTGAATAACTAAACAGGAAAAGGCACAGGATAGAGGCAAAAGCTATTATCTTGTCAGATCTCCATGAGATTTTCTGGAGATAAGTTAGAAAATGTTCTGTATTACCCTGTCAAAAAAGTAAATACTCTGGCTGTACAATGTGCTACGTGATACTGCACATCAGAAAACATAACCAGTCAGGAAATGAAAGTTGTTTTAATCATAAGTGAGACAAAGCCCCAACACATTAATATAATACTATAATTTGCAAATACAAAATATAACTTGATTACCAGCCTCCTTATTTCTGAAGGTTAGATTAAAATTAGCACTGAAATAATGTACTATTAGGAAAAATTTGGAACAGAATTGGAAACATTCAGCTGAGCTTCAAGCTATTTTACTGTGGCTAATATGCAGATTTCTACTGGATTTTTATTCTCAGGAGACTATTTTCAGAAGTAACTGGATCTGTGTTTCAACCAATTCAAGGTAACCCGGTGAAAAGTTGAGGCTGTAAACAACAGTTGGCCAAATCTATCTGGTCAAAGTTGTTACAAAGGTTTGATCTTGAGAAAGGCTAAGCATCTCATAAAAAGCCAATACCCCCAGCTTCTGTAGAATTCAAGACTATATAGAAGTATTTTGTAGATCAAGCTTTTTGTAAGGCTGCACTTCTCACACCCTAACATGATATATTAACTTTGTAAAGATCTACACTGGCAGAGTTGGCCTGTTTCTGGCCTGTAGCTAGCTCTAAAAAAACAAAACAAAACAAAACAAAACACCAGAACAAACCACCAAACCCCAGTTTCAGGATCTCTGCACTAAATCATGTCACTTTAAGAAAGGAATTATCACTATCATATAAACTTGTACATGTTTTTACATGCTGCTGTTGTAGGTGCGATGCATCTTACTCTGATCCACCAAGGTACTGAGTGATTATCAGACTGGGGATAACCATTGGACTTAACCATGTATGGGCATGTTGATCTTCTAAAGACATTGCTAAGGTAAAAAATCCCATTATATGCATGGCAGTGGTCATGGATATCCTTGAGAGCACACAACAGAAGAGAAACTCTTATTTGCCAACACACTTTTTCTGTAGCAATAGTAATCGCACCAAACTGTCATGCCCAGTTTGCAGAGCAGCACCATTATTATCTCAGATATTAGGGCACGAGCACAGAAGGTAACAAAAAGCCATTAATATGAAGTCCCATCAAAAAAGCAGGTGAGAAAAAGCACAATAAATAGACAAATGATAAGTCATAAAAAGGCTTGAAAGCTTTCCTTTCCATCTTCTATGAGGAAAAACATACAAAGAAATTGTACAGACATACAACAAGGTCCATTTAACTCCAACACATTTACTAGCTTAACAGTTATCCAGCATGAAAAGAAAAAAATAGAATATTATCAAAGCAAAATAGGAGATTGTGCACTTTTAAAATCGATGCAGACAAAACACATCTCAAATCAGTATCAAAGATATGCTTAACAGCAAAAGTACACAAATGCTGTAAAGAAGCTAGGTCATATAGACCTGTAACCTAAGACGTAAACCAAAAACCACTGGTATAATATAATTTGCTTGTGTCATCTATACAATTGCTTATTTTCACACCTCTCTCACAAATACTCATCAGCTTCATTTTGCCTTGTACTGCTCTTGGTCGGATATACACCATCTGAATGACTGAAGTATCAACTTAAAAAACACATTTGCAATTTCAGCACAAGTCAACACATGCCAAACTGAAATCAATCCCAAAGAATTTAAAAATATCACTTCTTCAGATATACATGATTCTTAAAAATCTTGTATATAAGTTTATATATTCACATGGTGTTTTACCAATATGGAATAATATAACCTGCTGTTATGTAATGCCTGAATGCAAAAGGAGACAAGAACCACCAACATGGGAGAAAACACAGAATGACAGTCAGAACATGTTGAATGAGGAGTGATTACTGGCACATTCAACTAAGGAGGAAAGATTTCTGGCATGACTACGTTTTGAGAAAAAACATGGAAACGGTAGGAGAGAGATGAACACAGAACTATACATAAACAAGCAGAGCGCGGTAATGATAAAAGCCATGCTTATCTGAACCGGAGAAAAATAACAGTAAGGTGAGATACCTGGAAAGGACTGCTCCATAGGGATGGAGTTTAGGGTTACCTTCAGCTTGCATCTGAGCAATAAAACATACATTTGAAAATCCTTTATCAGCAATGAGTAGGGTAGGGCAGCAGTAAAAACAAACTGAGTATAGTTGACACAGTTGAACTGTAAACATGAGGCTAGTACAAACCCAATCCAAGTTCAGCTGAAAACAAAAACAGAGGAGCTACTATTTCAGTCAGAATTTCATCTTCATATTGAATTCAGCCAAAACTTCCTTTTTAAATTTAACTGAAGCTGTCACAGAATTTTCCATCTGCCTCACAGGAGGGCTGCAGACTCTGGGAGACTTGCTGCATCCATGTAGAATAAGTTTGCTGTGAAAACCATGGCTTTTTTTCTAGAACAGAAGGTTATTGACAGAACAAGAGAGAGCAGGAATCATTTGAGATTATACAAGTACGTCAGCTGGGACCTCGAGTGATTTTGTTTGATGAACCGTGGGGTTGAGTAGGACAGACTTTTGTAGCAGTGCTTTGGACAGGCGAGAAGGAGGCAATACACATGGCAGAGGGACAGAAAGAAAAAATGACAGTGAATAAGCCAACACATAACCAACACAGTCAAAAGGGTCTGTGGTAAATTTATTTTCCAACGCTGCCAGAGATTTAAATGCATATTCCCTGTTAAATACATTCTGAATTATTAATATCAGATTGAAGAATTAAGACATTCAGAATATTATATTCGATGTGTTTCACATCCATTTTACACTAATGGCACAATTGATGTAAGTCTGTGAAAATCAATGCTGAATATTTGGCACAGTACAGCGGTACATGGCAGAATCCACTGAGAGCTATTACATTCAAAACATTAAGAACCTGCAAGGAAATAAATACAAATTATATGTAAGTAAATTACATAAAGGTTTACTGTTTCGATGATGAAAAATGGTGCCATCTGTTAAAATTAAAGCAGCCCTTAACAGGACAGGAAATTGCTTTAAAGTTAAACGTTATCAGTGGAGAAAACTGTAAACGCACATTTTTAATCACACAATAATTTCCTAGTGTACTCACAAATAGTCCCACACCCTTAAGACTTGTTCTCAACTTTGAGCTCTTCGAACAACCAGGAAAAAAGAAGTGTAAGCATGGGAGAAGGAAAGAAAAGAAAAATGTGCAGTGAAAAAGTGCATAATTATAGAAAGGGAAGCTTCTCTCATCTCCGTTAGCGCCTAAGTACCATTTGTAGGTAAGAGTAGGCTAGAAAGGAACTGGTTACAGAAGCATTAATGTCTTCATTGTGCTGAGCTGGTCTACTCATTGCCCAAAGAGCATCTGTTTTATAGATGAACAAAGAGGACTTCAAGGACAAGAACAACACAAAAGAAATTTGTGTTAAAATGCAATTATATGCTGAAAAATGAGCCTATAAGTAGTGTCAGTGAGTTCATTGTTGTGAGTGACTCCTGATGAGATTTACTTGATTTGCAAGGTCTTCTTGTTTCAGCCACTAAAATTCTGCCTGAGATCTGAACATCACGTTGGGCTGTTTATGGTCCATGTGTCATCATCTACAATAAAGAGTCTACATTTGGGAATTAATTAATACAGCCAGGTCAGAATGCAGCTCATTCCTTCCCAGAGATGTGTTGGCTCTGCAATGTTAACTAGTGTAAAGAATAACACACACTGATTTTTCCACAGTAGTCAGCAGAAAGGCTGAAAATATACAGGACATAGATCTACTGTCATTTCCTGCAGTCATTTTTCTGACCACATACATTTTTTAAAATAACAAATTATTTTTTTTCTTTTGCCCTTGCCACAGCATTTGCAGTCCTTACACAAGGAGTGTTTTGCCAGAGAAAGCACTCGAGCTCTACGGAAAATTATTGGCACGGTTACATTGCATTTTGCAGCATCGTGCTTTTTCTGAGACTTGTTAGGCTAGAGTTGCAAGTAACTCTTCTAAGTAAAGTTTGATTTCGTTTTTCACATTCATAAGTTGATCTCTTCCATTTTGGTATTCAATAATGTGCATATTATTCAAATATCTACAAGCTGTAGAGGGGTAGTGATTAACCTTTTATTTCTTGTCTACTCCTTCCCTTTCCTGTCTACCTGTTGTATGATATTGGGTAGAAATATGTATGAGAAGGCCCTTCTGACTTCTGTAGGAAGACTGCTGATTAGGGGATGAGCTAGAGATATATTACATACAGAACTTCAAGTTCGATCTGGGCTTATGGATAATAACAGCGCTTTGTCCTCGCTGCTACTGGAAGAGAGTGATATGGGCAGAGCTACCTTGTGCCAAATTGCTGCAGACTGACATTCTTAATTTTCAGAGGTAGGAAAACTGCCACCTCATTAAGAAGAACACTGTGTTATTAGTTTATTGGCATGGTACCAGCACTGGAAAATGCAGCATGCGTGTCCTTGTGACTAAAGGCAAAAACCTGGAGGAGCTTATAGCAAATTATTTCTTTGGACAGGAAGCGAAGAGTGGTTTGAAAGAGACCTGAAACAACAGCTAATAATAAAGAACTTTCTACTTGTGAATATATCCTCTCATTCCATATTATTGTTCTAATCGGTGTATTTTCATCCACTTCAATTATTTAAAGACTCATGAATTTAAGACAACTGATTGATATTCTAGCATTGAAAACTTCACAATCCAACAAAGGAAAGACGGTATCACAAGAAGGTCAAAGTGCACTCCTATCATAATGCAGATTCCTCCCCGAATTCCCCACCATCTACATTCTAGTGACACATGGGAATAAGATTAATAGAAAGAAAAAGCAGCTTTCATTCTGAACAGTCTTTCTGAAAATCGGCATTTCCAGCATTTCAATACTTATTTGCCACAGCAGGGAGCTAATCCTTTAAAAAACCCCAACCCAATCAGCCAACTGAACTGAAAGAATAATGACTTCTTTGAAGTTTTCTTTCATTGCACTGGGAAAGTTCAGATGCTCTTGCTGGGACAGTTCAGATGTCCCAGCCTGCACTAATTACAAGACAAGTCCTTCCCATTCATTTCCATTGTTAATTGCAAGAATCCAAGGAAGGTAGGTTCATAATGAGGCCACTGTTGATTTTTGCACAGGTATTAGTCTCTAGCCAAGAGCTAATTCTTCATCTGAAAAACTCTGTTTTCAGGCTTCTGAAAATGCTCTTTCATTCTGCACATGTTTTAATTGACATGTAAACTATCATACATCTTGTTTTTCTTTCACATGAAAGATCACTTGGAAATGGAATGTATCTAAAATGAATAGCTCTGCTCCATCATTGTATACTGCCCTTTGCCGAAGAAACAACTAATCTGAGAGATGCATTGTTTCTGTTGGGATTTACAGCCTCACATTGTCTAATTATTCATGATGTGTTATCCATCATACTACAAACTTCACAGGAGTAGCAAAAAGAATGTGTTCCAGCTCAGGAAAATTGCTAAAACTGAGCTATCAAAAGCATATGCTACCTTGATATAAATGTCTGCGATCCTTTATTAATGTTGGAGGTATTGCACCTGCTGGTTTCCTTTTTTTCTTTCTTTTTTTTGAGAGCGCAATGGAAATTCTTAAAATTAGTATCATCAGACAATGAGGTGAATTCAGTGTTGACTGAAATGACAAAATTTATCTAATCTTCATACTAAGAAATTAGTCTTTGCCATTTTATCTGCTTTAATTTGTCATTAACAATTATAACACGGTTGTAGAACTATGCTGTTAACGAGTAAAAAATATTAACTAAATAGTTTCAATTGAGTATAAATACATTCAGGAATACCAGTTGGGATTAGATGGGTCAAAAAAATGCTTCCTGATTATAAAGCACTTTACCTCTAGGTCACAGATTAAATACAGAAAAGGTAAATAACAAATGATAGAGTTACCATTAATAACTGCCTGGGGAGGTGGGGAAATGAATATGCTTACATCTGACCATTTTCCACTATAGCGACATCTGTGCTTCAACCACAACTCTTAAGTGGATGGCTTCCTTGTTTTGCAGTTTTGACACTGTAGAGAGATCATTGTTTGTTGGTGAACTGATATTAAATTCCACTGTCGCTCTCTTGATTATAAACAGCAATGGGATGACATTTGTGTTGTATCTACACCTGAGACTTAATCCTCACAATGTCCCCTAGCACTAATGCAAATAATTTTTACAAAATTGTTTTGTAAAATAAAATTTTAAAGAATTTTAAAAATAAGAATTACAAAATTGTTTCACATCTATTTGGGGTTATTGCTGGCTATAATGTTTTATAATCTAGATTAACAGTTCTTCCCTGGCAATAGGAGAAGAGAACAGGAGAGGACTCCATTGCCCCGACAGAGGTGCGCAGGGCAGTGCTCACTGCCGTGGGCCAGCCCAGCCAGCCTTCAGCTCCCGCTCCAGAGGTGTACGGCTCTCCATAGGCTCTTTGTCACACCAGCCAGCGCTATGAGAATGTCTTGGACATCCTAGGGCACTTCAAGTGGTCCTGGACATCACTGTATGGGCAACTGGATCACCTCCTTATCATTTGCTTTTCTGTTTCTGCTCTTCCCTTTGTTTTTCTGCAGCCCTCTAATGACTCAGTGACTAAAGTAACCAGGTCTCTTGTGGGTTTTCAGTTCCTGGATGGTAAAAATATTATAATCAGAAGGCTCCTATAGAACAAAACCTTCCAGTGAGAGAACACAACAGATAGATAAATCAAGGTTAATGTTCCTGTGGTGGACCCATGCAGTAGATCTCCAACAAACACTATACCAGATGCTATGCATAGCTCTTTTTTATTGTGTGGGTAAGAGAGAAAAATACTGCAGTGCCAAAAGGTACATGTGGTATCTATACAGCCAGCCCTTGTTGCAAGTTTTCCACCAAGTCCCACCTGAAATTTTAAGCACTTCTACCACCCAGACTCAGAGGTGTAAACTCTGTAACTTTGTACTGCTTCTGTTTAAATGGATTTCTGACACTCCACATGCAAATTAAGAAGCAAAAGCACAGCAATCAGGGCATTCATTGGGAAGTTTAGTTTACTGAACCAAGCACACAGCAAGAAATTCTTCACCGTGAAGGTGGTGAAGCACTGGGACAGGTTGCCCAGAGAAGCTGTGGATGCCCCATCCCTGGAAGTATTCAAGGCCAGGTTGGATGGGGCTTTGAGCAACCTGGTCTGGTGGAAGGTGTCCCTGTCCATGGCAGGGGGGTTGGAACTGGGTGGTCTTTAAGGTCCCTTCCAACCAAACCATTCTATGATTCTATTTTTTTTTTTCCAATCAGTTTGTAAAATTAATGCTGTTTAAAGTGTACCACAATTTACATCCCTGTTCAACCCTACTGATAGGGCAGAGTACAAAGCAATTAGAGCATCACTAACAGCAGGCCTTTCAGCAATTTCCATGTTAGGAAAAGAACCTGTACACTAATTTTCTTCCGTTTCATTGCTATCCTAGAGATTATGATGCACCAACATATTTCCATATATGTTGCAACAGTACAAAAATAACCAAAAAGAGCAGAAAGTCACTTCAAATTTCCTTTAATCTGTTTGCTAAAATCTGTCATGTTCTGCCCAAGGTACTGTCATTTGTACAAAGTACACTGCGCTAAAGCTTCAATCATACTATCCAAATATGAGAAGTCTGGAAGTAGCCATAATGAAACCAATGTCAGACAACCTCAGCTCACACTAAATTCCAGCAGTTTGACATCTTCAAATACAAAGGACAGCTCTTTATTGTAGTTTTGGAAGTGTGTCCATGTTTCAGAGTGAAACTTACACGTCTCAGTATCTGTGGTGATTTATTTTCCTCTGTAGCATTTGCAAAATAAAAGAGAATACAACCCACTGTGCAGTTTATTTGCCATTTCAGGGAGGTCTGAGTCAGTCTGTTGAAATTCTTCAGAGTTTGCCTCACTTACTTGGCATCCTAAGCATAAAGGAAGAGACACTATCAATAATCTACTGCACAAAAGCTGGCTACAAATATCTTCTTGATGATAGATTAAAAGCACACCTCTGCAGAGACAAATTCCATATCTGTACAGGTTACTAGCATAAATTTATCAGTCTAGAGAAGCCACTTTGAAGCAGAGAAATAGTTAGTGGGTTAGTTGAGTTGGCTTGTAGAATCACTCCAGGAGAGTGAGCTTCACATGATGGGATAGATAGATAGATTTGTGTATTTTGCTCATTGGAAGACTGTTTCTTGGGCCCAATAACATTGCTAATAGCTATTACCACTTACTCTAGGATTAAAAACTCCAATGAAACCACCATTCAAGTTAATGGACTGTTTGGGGAAGCATGGCACACTGAATAAAACCTCTTACAGATTTGTTCCCTACAGGAGTGTGAAAAGAGCTAGAAGCCTAATTCCCTTCAGAAATCAACAAAGAATTTATGTAGCGTATGTATGTGGGATGCTAAGCTTGTATATTTATATATCACCATTTTTATTCCAATTTCTAGGGTTTTTTTTGAGTGAAATATTGTTACAATACCTAGGTGCCTAACCAGATTCTCTGCAGTGCCTGTTATAAAGCCAGCCAGAAATAATGTAGGAGCTGGATATTTCCAGTGCAAGCCTGCTTAAAGTGCAAAATATTTCAGTGCATCAAAATAAATGTGAGGTCAAATAAAAGGGTAGATTAAAACTCATTGCGGAGCCCGCCTACTACTTAAACTTTCTGATTGTAATCTAAGGTTTTGATTCTGCATACATGCATACATTTAACTGTGAGCCAGAAGGACTGAGATTTCTTGTAAAAATTAAATTATATATGTGCACTCAAAAAATCAGGTTCTCATACACACTGTTTACTCAAAAAATAAAAGAGCCAGAAAAATGTGCAAAACCTGAGAGAAACAAACAACAGATTCCTCCTGGAAGAACTAATGCAGCTACCTGCATTAGAATCAGACCGGCTTTAGCCGTTCAGTATTTAGACCCTTATGTACCACATATCTAACCTGGACTACAACTTGACTAATTATATATTATAGGCTTTGTGCTTCTTTTGAATCTCATGCCTATGCTGAAGCAGTCCTTAAATATTTATAAGTAACAAATCCTATAGACACCAGAAATAGTCTCTTGCAAAACTAAACAGTCTTCCATAAAATAGTAAAAGTCTTTATATTTACTGAAAATACAAGGATGGAGGATACTTGACACCTTGCAGAATCATGCCCTACTGCAATTTCATTTGAAGACTTGCCACCTGTTTCATAACTCACAAAAAAGCTTTATTCCATATTTGATCAATGAAAGATTTTTAATAAATGTTTCAGAGACTTAAATTATTAGTAACATGGTCATAGAAATCTTACACAAATCATTAGCTCTTTGGCAGCACCCTAAAGAAAAATCTTCAAGGAAGAAACAAACTTTTTGCTCTTTCTAGCAAATTTCAGGCTCTCATACTTTAAGGAGGAACTTTATGTGAACGCAAGGCTTTCCTGCAAAAGTCAAAACCTTAAATGGGTCTTTTTCCAGACTTCACTGTTAATTTATTGAAAAGGCAGATTTGGACTGAAGCTGACTTGCACTGAACTGAGTGTGGGTTGAGGAGTTAATGCCATATTTGATGCATCCTTGTAGGTAGATATGTTCTTTGGGACACTAGATGTTATCCTCTCTGGGACTTTCAGTGGTTGCTCTCGCCCCCTGCATCTTAATTTCCACACCTAAAAAAAGTGAATGTAAGAATCTCTGTGCTCTGATGTAAAGCACTTTCAGATTTTAAGGGTGAAAGGTAGATATTAACATGAGCTTCAAGCCTCAAATCATGAGAATAAAAATACACAATCATGTCTGATAGTCTGAAAACTACCAGAGTACTGCTAAAATAACTATGGTACCTGCGTGTTGCTTTTACTTGTACTCGTGCAGTGCCATTAGAGTCAGTGAAGCTGCACAGATAGAGAATAGAGTAGGTTTTTGATTCACAAATTACAGGGGTGTTTTTTTCCTTAAAAGCACTTCTAGTGGAAACAAGCAAAATTAAGGAAAATGACAAATTATTTCCCTCATCATGGCAGTATCATATATAGATTTATCTCTTTATTCTTTGGGAATTTCTATGGCTGCATGAACTACGAAAAATTTATATCCAAGGTACCAAAATATAGGCAAGCAAGCACAAAATACCACTCAATCAAAGCAAATGTAAGGGGGGGTGGGGGGGGGAAGAATCTGTAGACCAGCAATCTCCATCTGTTCACCTTTGGATCACAATAAATACCCAATTCTTTGATTTCTCCAAAGTATACAATAAATGGCTCTATTTATCTACAATGTAGCCTGTCAAAACCAGCCTGGCAAACCATCAGGAGCTGGAACCATTTGTGGTGGGATCTAAATGTTATTTTACCGACTGTGGCAGAGTCCCTAGGCAGTTTTGTTGGTTTTATTTCATGTATACAATATACCAGAGTATCTCTAAGGCAACAGAGAGCTCCTGAGCAGAGACCAAAAGGCTTTCAAAAAAGATATTCTAAGAACAGCTAGCTCAAGAAAACACTTTATTCTGAGGTTTATTGGAAAGAAACATTAACAGCCTGCTGTAGACTCAAGTAGAAACATATTTTTGTAATTTAGACTCTACTTTTAAAGTATTTGACATTTGAAGATGTACACAATGAATTCATTTCAACACAAGACAGGGTCTTGGGCACAACTGAATATATCAGTGGTGACCAGTGGGAATCGTAAGCGTTTATCACTTCCATACATTTCAGGTATCTTCTTTTCTGACTGCTGTACCTCGAGAGAGTAAAAATCGAGCCTCAGTTTTGAAACTAAAGGCCCTGTTTAAAGGATTGGTTGATTGAATAAAGACAAAGTTTGGATAAGAACCAGAGCAAACATGCCTACAGATAAACACATTCCTGTGCTGGGTCGGTTTCCCTTTTAAGAGTTATTTATATGTGATCTGTTAACAGCTTCTTATATTGAAAAGCTGAGCAAAATCTTGCCTGTGCAATTAGGTCTGGCTCTGCAAGGCTAATTTATTTATTTTTTTTTAATTGTTCAGTGCTGTTCTCTGTAATCCCACAGACCAATACTTTGCTACTATAGTGACAGGTCAGCTAATTGTAAAAATCTTAATTATGGACCGATAACTTTGAAAGCCCTAAATTCCCTTAGAAGAGAAACAGATAACTCACCAGGAAATGAAATAACTATGTTTCCAGATCAAAATACTAAATCTAAAAATGTCTTATTAACAGCCATAGTAAACCATGCCAGTGTACTTTGAAGTGGAAATTCAGAGAATTCTATGAAATTCTGCAAATCTTGAGTTACACTTGGAATGCATTTCCACTAGGTTATCAGAATTGAGCAGCTACTCCATGAACAGTAATAGGTATAGATAAAGAAAAGCAATAAAATTATTACCACTGTGTGGAAATTATGAAAATGTTTTATTAAAAGTATTAATCTGGAAAAAAAACCTGCCGCATATATTTCAGCAGTGTTATAGGTTCTCCTGCAGGCCTGCATCTGAGGACATCACATGAATAACGAACTTGCTTGTGTTTTTGTTGTTATTTTCTTAAGAGAAGAACACTTCCTTTCTTATTCCTGTGTTAGACAATATCTTGACTTGTACGTAAAAGAAAAAAAAAAACTGCAACAGAAGATTTAACAATATTACTGTGGTTGGTTGAGCTCAAACCTCCAGCCAGTGACAGGTATAGATTTACTGCAGGTTGAGCTGGGCTGAGGCACTAAGGAGGTTCCAGATCTCCCGTTGGCCCCAGCCCCTACTTCTCTGCAAGAACGGTGGACAATCCTAACACAATAGTGTACTTTCCTGTTCCCCAGCTTAAAAAAATCTTCTGTAAATACACACATATGTAAAAAAACCACCCAAACCCAATCTCGTGACCTCATGCTGCTAAGGTCAGTGCCAACATGTTGAGTGACATGTTATGATACAGGGTTGCCTGTGTCATCGCTGAGGCTTTCAAGCAAGGTGCCTTGCATCAGGTTTTCGGAAGGCATATTAACTCCTGGGTCACTTGTAGGCTCTCTCCTGATCTCTAGGGTAGAAAATATTAATACCTTAAGTTTTAGTCACTTTCCCTTAAACTACAGCCGCCAATTTTCAGTTGAAACTCATTTGTATTGGCAAAAACATGGATGATGCTCGTAACAAATTCTTAGAAGAGAAAGTCCAGCTAAAGTGAAGTATTGGTAGCAGCTAAGACTGCCACCTATCAAACTGGTAAAGCATAAAGCAACCCAATACAACTTTGTCACCTAATGTACTGGTGGAGCTGCAGGGCAAAGTGTCTTCAAAGAACATATTGCACGGCCAGGGAAAACCTAAATCTAATTTAATAGTCAAAACCAAATAGAGTTCAATAGAAATTACTCTAAAATCAATAGAATTGCATCTTATCAGTTTGGGGTTTTCTGAGCATCCTAGAGAACTCTGGTTAGGGTATCTCATTGCCTGTTACTTTATATCTGATTTTGCTAAATGGTATGGGATTCTCCTTATTTTTCTTTAACAAGACACTACTCTTGAAATGGTGTTTGTTCACTAGAACAGGCTGCAGACATGGTCAGCTTCCATTGAGGGGACTGGAAGGGAAAAATGCTTACGCTTCCCTGCTCTGTACCCACATGCCAGAATCCACCACAAACTGGGCCTAAGAAAACAAAACACATTCACTAAAATGAGCAGAGATTCAATTACAGAATTAATCCTTTTGAGCAGGTGGTTTCTGTGAATCCACTGCCAGAAACAGGCTCCATATCAGGTAAATCCAACCTCTACTGCCAAGGAGTTAATCAAAAAGCTATTATAACGTATTACTTGTCTAATTTTGGGCCTGCAAAGCATTGTAAACATTTCCTAGTTATTTAAAAGTAGCACATCAATTATCTAAGTCCAGATACCAGCATAGATAGATAAATTGATTATTTTATAATTTAACATGTGAATTAACGTGTGCGTGTCTGTGTTTGTGCACACTATTTACCAATTTATCACGAAGTCTGTTTCTTACATCATTTGGCATCTTTTCCACTTTTGAAAAACTGGCAAAACCAGCAAGGAACCCTTAAATACATATGTGTAGTCTTCACCACATAAAAAGCAGTAACTCATACTAACAGCTTTAAATCAGCAAATCTTTAAATCAGCAAAAAATCACATTCTAACGTCAATGTTCACTGGCTCTAGTTACGCATCATTATATGGACAAAAGAGCTGTCAAAAGGGATCAGGAAACTCTCCTTTTAAATGCTTTCACTGAGGGTGGTTAAGACTCGAAGTTTCAGAGAAAGTGAACCTCCTTTCCTAGTATAATGCACCAAACCAATTATGCCAAACCCAGCAGGTGATTAGCTTATGCCCTGAAGCATGAGATTTGATTATTCTTATCTTGGTTTGCATACTGGAGCTACAAATATTATTAATGGCCATAAAATCATCCAGTCTTTTAAAAAAAAAATCTAGTCTGAAAGTTTGATTTGATGACCTCTGTATGTGGTAAATTCCAGAATGTTTCTAATCTAAATGCTTGAGCTATCACATGGTCACCTGTAGTCATGCATATAACAGAATATGATTACGAAGCCTAACCATTTTGTATGCACTTTGCCCTTTGACAACAGTATGTGTGAGCTTCATGACCACATTGTTGGTAAGAAGCTTCACTAAAGATCTAGGCGAGTAACTGAGCATATAATTTTCCTTAAGATCTTTTTAAAGGGAGGCAATGAAAAAGTTTCGTCACAGAAACACTACAGACAGGGACGTAGAATTTTTCATTAGTAGGTCATTATTTAATGGAGAATATAACATTGCCAGAGCTACTGAAAAGTGATCCAAAGACCACTCACATCAATGGGAGATTTTCCACGGATTTCAATGGACTTTAGGCTAAGCCTCAATTGAGCTAAATCACACTGCCTAGTTGTGGTTGTAGTTCTAAAGGATGATCCTCAGTCCTGTTTAAATTAGGGTGAACTGCCAAGGAACAAATAGTAACCTCTTTAGAGATATTCCCTCAGACAACCCACAAACCACAATTTGTCACAATACAGAGTATTTCCACCAGCGTGTGTCAATTTACAACTACAAAGATCGGATTTCAAGTACCATTCTGCTGCCCAATTATTCTACCTTGATTTTTTTTCATAATCCTCCAGGTTTTAATATATCGCCCTGCACAGAGAGGTGAGTTAGTGCAGACTCATTTTGTCTTCATAATAAATAATTTCTTTCAAGATGCAAACAACAGCTACTGTTTTCTGAACGCTTGGCTGAGAGAAGGTTGTTGGATAAATAGCCTCACTTGGAAAACATATTTGCAAAAGCCTTTGAGAAAGCGCAATCTATGTGACAGTTTCCAATGGTGTTTTAAGAACACTGTACTTGACCTGACACAAAATTGAAGACTTTTTATAGGAACTTCCAATCCAGATGTCCTTCAGGCAACGAGCTAAATCATAACAAACTGTTCATTTGTCTTTGGTCTTTGAAACAAAAAGAAAGTAAAAACTGAATCAGAGACCAGAAACATGAAATCGATTACATTAAAAACACACTAAGGAGTGTTTCTCGCCTGTTTCAGGTTGTTTGGTCCACTTCTGACAGCCTTTTAGGATCTGAACTTACAAACAGAGTGAAAGAAAATATTTGAAAGACCTAACAGCAAAATTTGCAGCTTTCACACGATGATTCACTTCCCCCCCCCCCCCCAAACTGTCAAAGACTACATTTTTCTTTTGTTTCAAAGTGGGAAGACTTTACTTCTTGAAATTTGATAAAATATTTAAAAACTGATGAAGTCTGCAGTTCCTCCATCACTGATCTTAAGGCTGCTACATTACCTAGGAGCAAGGAAAGTTGTACTGACACACAAACAACTTTCTTGGAAAGAAAGGGAACCAGCTGGGTGATTTAACTGGTGCCTAAGGTCAGTTTGTTTCTCTGGCCAAGTTCGTCTATGTGAGTTCACTTAAGAACTTCATTATCTGAGTTCAAAATTTAGATGTAACTGAGACCCAAATATCTCTTTTCATCTGCATCCTCTGACCCTCTACCCACTTGTTTCAGCCAGGAAGCATGGAGAGGTATCCAGGACTGAGCTGGAGCATTTCAGGCTAAGACCATCATACTGCCCTATTCCTGATTTGTAAGTCAAACTAATTGAATTATCAATTACACATATTTGCAAATCGTTTAATAAGAGAGAAATTTCAGGATGTAATAAAGGCAAAATGCGTTGTTGAAACAAACTTTTGTTCTGTATCTTCTCAAAGAAGGAACTTGAAAACTAACTTAGGTTGCCATTTAAATCTGGCAGTATAACTTGTAAAATATTGAACTGTAGAAGAACTTTATTAGTAGATTTAGTCCAAATATGAAATTGGGAAGCATGTCGATTCGCTCAGGCCCTAGCAGCAAATAAACTGGGCTTTCCTGATCTCTCTTATCAAGTAAAAGAAAGCCAACCCACTCTGAGTACTGAAATTTCTCAGCTGCTCCACTTCCAACAAAGTCTCAGCTAAACTCAGTTTCTAATTTTGACTTCAAAAAAACCTAATTGCATATATATGTGTATATATACATTCTAGAAATGTGTGTATGCACGTGTATACGTACACACATTCTCTACATACACCTCTGTGGGTAGGTACCTGCCTTGGAAATCTCTTAAGCAGACAGATTGAATACACTTAAATTGCTACAGCTTAATAATTTTGAAGCTCCACATGAATTGATTTTAGTACTATTATACTGCCTTATCAGCAAAGCCCCTGTCTAAGGAAAGGATTTGTGTGTGTGTGTCTCCGCATGCATGCCTGTAAATAAGTGAATTTTACTACAGCGGTAGTAGAACACACAAATCTAGTTTTAAAAGTATTATATTCAGTGTACAGAGATCACTTTTTATGGCAGTAAGGTTAAGAGAAGAAGGAATATCTTATGAACAAGGTGCTGGACTAGGAGTTCAGAGGCTCAGGTTCAATTCCTCACTCTGCCAGAGTCTACTCCTGTGACCCTGGACAACTTGCAGAAGCAGTTAAGTAAATGCTTAAGTCATCTTTTTTTCGAAAGGCAGTATTTCCTTTCTCTCCTCTTTTGTCTGTCCTAACATATAGATTACAAATGCTTTACACCAGCGCCTGGGAGGTGGTTTGAGGGGGGTGTTACTCTTTGGATTTTTTTACTATGGGTAAATACAGCAATCTGCACAGCTCAGCCCTGATTTCACTTTGCAACCTATGAACTTCACTGGCACACAAATACTTCAATAATTCTACTTTACAAATGAAGTCCAGAATCATTGTAACGCACACATTTCAGTTCTCGGTAAATCTAAGAGAATATACATTAATGCCATATAAACTATGGGATTGCTAGGAGGAAGAAAAAAAAAAAGGAGGGGAGTAGTTGAGGAAAAGAGTAATTAGCCTTATCTGTATTCCTATCAGGTATCACACTGTACCAACTAAGAATACAAATGTAAAGCTCCGATATGTAAATATAAAATGCATTTATATTATCGTAGCAAATAGAGGATCCAAAGTTACAGTTGTAATTGAAGATCATAATTTATTTTTTATAATACCTTCTTTGTAAACTGCAAAATATTTTTAGGACAACAATCTAGAAAAAATGGCTAGATTAGCCATTAGTACGAATACATTAGTATTCAATGTAAGAAAAATGTTAGATTTGGCCAACAGATCAACACACCAAACATAGCTTCAAATTTCAAATATTATTTGTCATGAGTGGACAGTATTCAACAGGTTACCATTTTTTTTTTCTGCTGTTCTGTCCCCTTTTGTTGGTTCTTTCCAGTCTTTGAGCTGTTACTTGGCCAAGAGTTGGGCAAGTGGCTCCTTCTGGTGCTGACACCAATGCGGCTCTCTAGGTTTTACAGATCTTGCTCTCTGTATTTCAGGTTAGGACCCGATTATGGAAACTCAGCATTATGCAAGAACAGGTTCAGTAGTCTGTAAAATAATTTCTTTTCATATCTATGGTTTAGTTAAGCAGTGAATTGTCTTTAAAGAGAGAGCTCTGAAAGCACCACACTACTCAATAAGGTTTCATCATGGGGTATCTTATTCACAGACAACCAAAGATAATACAGGACTTGTTGCTAGCATTTACACATTTCCCACTGCTTTGATTAGGAATCAGCTTGCACTTTTGAAATATCAAATATTTTCTGAATTAAAGTGGGATTGCAAAAATGGCAGCTTAAGTATATTGTCAGCCAAATGTCAAATAGCTTGCTTCGCTAACACCAAGCCCATCTTTTTGGTTAAGATTACGTATCTTGGTGTTTACATATTTTTTTGTTCTATTAGAATTTTCACTCTCTGTTTTCCAAAACTAAGCCACTGCCGTACCACAGTTACTACCTCTCTGAATTTCTGACAGGTTACCTGACCCCACATAAAATATGGAGAAGAAGTGCAATAGTTGGCATCATGGATGTTTTCATCATAGCTCTATGATAGTTAAAGGTCTGTTAGAATTTTCATTACTTTTTCCTAATTATTCACAACTATTTTCAAGATGTGCAAAAACGTTGCATGCATATAGGTTTCTACCTAGGAAGTTACAATTCTCAGGGAAATATACTTACATCCAAGCAGAAAATGAAATTTTAAATACTTTGATTAAAAGTATTAGAAAACTAACTGGATTCTATACTTCTCACTACAAATCCTGATTTCTTTCACAAATATCATCTGAGTTTATAATAAGCATTTTACTTCTTTTTTTTAAGAAACACTTAATCATTTTATGAATGGCCAGGCCCATATACACAGTGATGCTTTGTTATTTTGGAAGAAACATACTTGAAAATAATTAAATACTGCCTTTTCACAAAAGCTGAACAGCATCCATCAGGGTCCAAAAAGATTTCCCCGTGTCAAACTCTCCTCATTTTCAAAGGCCGTTTCAAAGAGAAGGCTCAAGAACAGGACCATTCATTGCACTGTTGGTCTCCAAACCAAGAATGGATGGCAAATGAAGACAGACCTATGGCTCCACAATCAATAGGAGGTTTAATATTTTCTTGCTTCATCTGCCAGAGCCTTTATACAATTCTCATAACTTTTGAACTATGCAGTGTTATACATAATGATCTGAAGAGGCAGCACTGTATTTTTTCCATCTGCAGTGAGTTTTCCAAGCATTCGTTAATCCTTACAGCATCTCAGGGTAGTAGTTCAATTTATGGATGGGAAAACAAAATAGATTGAATACCGGAATATATTTTAATGTAAGTGCCAAGCAAAGGTATGAGATTGAAAGTGCCCCCAGTGTTTCCTTCTTGTGGACATGCAGCAGCTAAGACCTTAGACATGGGTATGCTGGAAAAATCTGGCACAGTGTAATCGCTGCATCACAGTCCCAGCAGCTGGGTGAAGAGTGAGTATGGTTGGCAAAAGCAAAGACCAAACTATGGCGTTGGTTCTCCGCTCTCTTTGTACCCATCAATGGCAATGAGCCACTGCACACTTCTTAGGAACTAGGTAAGGAGGAGGGGGGACGACACAAAGAAGAGAGAATCTATCTCCCTGTAATGACAATGGGGACAAGAATGAAAGCAACGCACAATGGAAAACTGTGGCACCCTTTCACTCTTAAGGATTCCTCCATCACTAAGATTCCAAACACTACAAGATTTATGTTTAGGTAGTGATCTTGCTCCTAATTACTCCAGCAAACATACTGAAATACAAAAAGAGTCAACTTTGACCTCAGCAACAATCTGCAAAAACATCAGAGTTGCAAGAGTACAAAATGGTGGATGTGAATGAAAAGTAATGAAATCATTAGGTTTTGCATTTTCTAAAAATTGCTCTGTTCTTAAATGTTAGTTGCAGCAAATGCTCCAAAACAACAGAAAATCTCTTTTTCTTTAATGGCCACTCTAAAGTAATGTTTACAGTTCAATTTTCTTCAACCTTTGCCTAGGCCTTCACTTGCCAAATAGTACATGTCTCTACATAGGCTAAAACATGCTAAACATAGGCCAAAAGTCAATCTACATTTTTATATTTGGAATTTTTTTTAAAACAAGCAAATGAAACAGCAGGGAAAAGGTAGTGTTAACTATGCATCTTTCATTAATTCATTAAAAGCATTAAAGTTGACCAAGGCACTGCCTGATTAAAAAAAAAATGCTATTTCTTCATATATACTAGCTGCATATACATTTGTTGTACGTATTAACTCCAATAACATTGCTGCAATCTAAATATTTACACAGAAGTTTGAGTTAGACTACGCAAAATTTGAGTATTTGCACTATCATATAGCATAGTGCATGTGTATGTATCCACATGAGTGCATATTTCTTAACTGAGTCTACCAAAGGCGAGAAAAGTTCTCAAATGGATTGATGATGATCTTTTTAAAAGTGCCTCCAAACATTTATTTCACTGAGCACATTGACTTTATTTTTCTGACCACTCTACTTTTACATTGTATTCCAGTTCTTCCACAATTTACAGTACTTTCACATGTTGTGAACACACAAACTCAGTGCAACTGTGGTAAATCATGCAACAAGAACTCACAGTAGATTGAAGCCTAAACTCCTTGGGTCACAAAATGTATTTATTCATACAATGTCTTGCACCAGCAGATGTTGATTTTGGCTGAACTTTCTGGTTGCCCAAGGAATACAAACAATAATTAATAAAACCTCAGCACTCAGTTCATCTATAACTTAGTAACATCTAATTTTGATTTTACTGCAATATAAACTGCTACCTGGCTAAGTCTTTCAGTAAAACTTCATCTGCTTTTAAGTCTAGTTGTCTAACAAATGTACTTAATCGGAGTCAGTCCCAATTTCTCTGAGTTCAGGAGTTTAGGGGTTTTTTTAATAAAGTTAAATATATCTCAGCTAGAGATGACGCTTTATTGAAAATAATAGCTAAGTCAATACTGAATAATTGTTGAACAAAAGAAAAGGCAGCAGTCAAAAATAAATGCCCGTAAGGATATTCCTACTTCCTTAAAATGAACTTTCCCCATATTGAGTGTTGGCCAATAACTGTATAAACATTAATAAATTTCTACTTCAAATTTCTAATTTCTTCAAATTCAGAACCCTCCTGTGCTGTTTTCTGGCAACTGGGATGGAAAGGTTCCCATCCACTTCAGAGGAACAATACACACACACCCCTCTTCCTTCCTCTGAATAATAAAGTTCCCCTCATAGGAAATGGATCAAATCCTAAATAAATAAGCAAGTGCATCTGGTATTTATTTATCCCAGTCCTTGGAAATTTTATGCTAATTGCAGTTCTGTTACTAAGGCTCTGGAAAACATCTTATAGTTGGTTTTATATTATTTAACTGAAATGCACAAATAGAAATGCTTTCTTTCACAGCATTTCTCATCTCTACATAGCATATGAAGTTAGTCCTCTCACAGCATATGAAGTTAGTAAGCTGACTAACAATACAGCTGATCAATTCCTTTTACTTTCTTCCTACATAATATAAAGTCACATTAGAAGTCCTGTGTTCTCAGCTCATCAACAACAAAGACCACTAAAAAGTAAAATCACGGTTCTCTACTGCTTTAGCCCTGTTGTAAACTAGTGCAGCTGCACTGAAATGGACAAACTCAGGTGGCCTTCAGACTGCAATTCACAGTGGCATCTCAGGACTGAACGTGGGTACTTCTGTTCGCAATGCAGCTTTACAGATAACGAGGCATTTATGATGCTCAATTAGTAGCAATTTATCAACACTAAATTCAATATGTCATCTTTTCTGATACATGTCTTTTTTCCAGCTTCATTCTTCCTACTTTCAGTCCCCTCATCTTTCCCATGCTCGTTTTCCTACAGTGTAGATGGCTTGTCCAGCTCTTCCTCCTCAGAGAAAAGGTATCTGAAAACTTCTCCCAACCATAGCCCTTCTCCTGAAGCACAGTGGTTTTTCCTCGGGGGGGTGGGGGGGGAAGAGCATGGTGGGATTTGTTCCAAAGTCTTCACATTGCTAAAACTACTACAAAACTTCATTTTGGAAATATACCTTGAGGCAGATGCGTAACACAAGACTCATGCACAGGTATTGCCATTTCCTAGAAAGTTGCAGCAATCAACCTAACATGTGGTATCACAACAATACAGTCATTTCCATGATTAAAACTGGTCTCTTGTGAAATCTTAACCCTATTTATTACAAAACCATAGTCTTAACCGTCTGGATACACACCAGATTTCTAGCAATTACTCCTCTCCCCTGCACGGACCTCCACAGACAAATGTTCAGACTTAAAGCTCAGATCACCAATACACGGAGCCAACGAGAAATCTCACTACCTGTCAGCAGTAGCAAGTTCTGACCCTCTGCGCTGAAAAGCTAAGAAATGAGTGAGACATCTAGTTTACCAACTTGTGACATGAGAAAATACGACTTATATAAGGCTGCAGTTTCAGTCTGGTCTTCTAAAGCAGTGAGATCTACACATTCATGCTTTGTGTGCACTTCTACCAATTTTTTAATCAGTTGGTGATTTCAGTCCAAACTATCCGAGGAACATGCAAATTTGTTGAAAGTATGTGACAAAACAGGTATGAGGAACTCTGCAAGACCAACCTCTCTTAACGGGGGGGGGGGGGGAAGGGGAAGAAAAACTGCAATACATTACTGGGTACAAGAAAGATGAATGAGAGAAAGAACTCTCATCTGCATTTCAACTGGGGAAGAGTTTCACTCTACAAGACATAAATCTTTGGGAAAGCAGCTTTCATTAGTTCTGGCATTTCTAAACAAATATGAAAACCATTTTCAACGGTCACAACTTCAGCGTACTTTATTGAGCGCATCCTGCTGACCGTGATGAGATTGTAAGAGTGCAAAAATAACAGAACTTGGCCACATATTCCACTTAGGTGCTCCAAACCTCCTGCTCTTGCAGATGGAGGTGCACATGGCAGCGTGAACCTCACGGCCATCAGGACATCTGGCTTGAAGGAGTCTGACAGTGGGCAGGTGCCTGAGAGTGTCTTGCTGCTCCATGTAGTGGAGGGCTCACACCTGGAGGTCACCTGCTGAGGCCAGACTGACGGCCCCAGCATCTTCCTAGCCATTAAACAAGCAGTACGTTTGGCATCCCGTACCATTCATGGAACTTACATAAACTGCTATAAAAAGTACGTAAAGGTTGCTATCCATACTTCTGTTTCTTTCAGTTAAGCTTCTTTCTGCCAGGTATCAAATGTTTTCTTTTTTTAAGTATTCACTTTTCTTCTTCAGAAACATTTGCAGCTCTTTCATTAGTTTCATACCCATCTCATGGCTACAACCTGGAACAGAGCAACAAAAGCCACAGGTCCGCTCTTTACACTTGCTACTGAATTGTTGTGCAGTCTCAGATTAGTCACTCGCTTCAGGTACTCTACCCATCAGTAAAAATTAGGCTATTGATAGCTGCTCACTACTGACAAGCACTATGAGATTTCAAGTAAAAGTTGAAGTGGGATCAACCAGTAGTATTAGTAAGTCTATGGACTTGGGTATAATAAATTAAATTCTCTGGTGTCTGGAAGATTGTATCTCTAGTTTTCCACTGCAAAATTATAGACTCCCATCCTGTGGATTAAAATATGAGAGTCCTGTAATACTGTTTACCAAAAAAAAAAAAAAATAATCCCTAAGCTAATTTAACAAGAAGAACTAAATAGCAAATGGATTGTGCCTCTACCAGAAATTATGGTTGGAGATTTAATTTGCCACGCACCTTGATCAGCAATGTTCTCTATTAAGTTATGAATCACTATGTTGAGCCATGAGCTCGAGCATTTGCTTGCAACTTACTGTTGCTTAAGGAATTATCATTATTATAGCATATGGGGACAGCCATGTCCAAATAGGAAAATAAACAAATAAATAAATAATTTATTCAAACAATGACCTGTCAATTCAAGAACTACATTATGCTGAAATGCACACATCATATAAAAGGTAACAAATAGTAAAAAGAGATATAGACAACCCTTCTAGTGAGTTACGAATTCAGTTTTCGAAAAGTTCTTGATGTTCAGAGGAAAGACATTTTCAAAAGCTCAAATCCAAGTTCGTCCTCATTGAGGAACTGTTCTTTGGCAAAGAGGGAATGACAGCGGCTGTACTGATGACACAACAGGAAACACTCTTTGACCCTTTCCAGTTTACAGAGACAAACAGTAAACTTTCTAATACTGACAAATTAAATTTAAATAAGTAACATTAGCATCAAACCTTCCATCTAATTTGTCTGATTGCATAGTCAGAAATTCTCATTGAAAACATCTTTATACATAGATTCATTAAGTCTATGGAAATTTTTGCTTGAATAAGAACAGGAGGGTTGAACTCAGCATCTCTGAGATATTTCATGCTAATAAAACACTCTATCCAGAAGGGCTCAGGGAAAGCACTAAAATCTACATACATTTCATGAAAGAACTTCTTAGATTTGGGCTCCATTAACCTTACTCAAATGCCTATGCAGTGGCCACAAGGAATTCAATCTTAGCAGATTTTGCATGTGGGTATTTTCTAAAAAGAAATACGTGGTAACAATTTTTGAGGGACTCAGCATATCTATATAATGGTATTACCTTTGGCAACTATCAGCCCAATTAATCGTACGGTGAACTGAACCTGCACCTGTCCAATTGCTGATTAATGTTTTTGCACAGTGAATGATTTATCAGCAGCATTAAATGGAGCTCGGACTGAACACATAGCGAGCTACGCAGATGATATACGTACACATAGATGTACGTTACATCACCAGTTGCAGATCACGTTAAAGATTGTCAAAAGCAGTGGAAAGAAAACTCAAGTAAACGTAAGCCCTGTGGCTTAACAATTCTCTTAGAACAGTCCAACTTGATTCCTTTCCTCATAGCACATTTCCCTCTGTAAGAACAGCAGCGTTATTTTATTCCAGCCCTTTCAGTACATCCTGACTGTAAATAACAGATCAAAAAACACAATCATGAATACAGAAGAAAGTGGAAATAAAGCAACAAAAAAGCGTAACATGAAAGGGGAGCTTTCCTCACAGCACTCCAGGAACACTGCTATATTCTGCTGAAGGACTGAACTCCACTGCTCCTGCTTATTTTTAAGAGGATTTCAAAAGCTAATGATAGAAGTATCAAGATAGAAAAAACAAAACAAAACAAAAACAAAAACAAACCCCAACAACAAAACAATCTTCTTTCTTTGTCTGTTAATCAAAATATGTAATCAGAAGGCCTAAGTGATGATTACCTCCTGCTATCAACCTAAGTCGCTGAAGCAGCCGGTGAAATGGGAAACTTTCCAGTGCCAGGGAACACGTCACTTCACCGAACAGGTACGCTCACCCGCGACGCTCACTGCCCAATAATCTGATCTCTCTCTGTATTTCAAGAGGACAGTGCTCATCTACAGCTAAGGGACACTGTAGGAGTTAGTAAACATGGGACCCATATCAAAAAAGCCACTTTTTAGTAACAGCACCTTTATTACCACAAACATGTTCACAACTGTTAGTGCAATTAATTATCGGGACAAGGAGATACACAGTAAAAGACTAAAAACTGCCTTTACTGGAGCACAATTCATTGAGATGATTTATGGAGTTCTTTATTGTTAGCGTCACAAGAGCTTTTTCAAAACAAGAGAAATCATTAAATCCCATAAACCACGGACTATCCGCAGTTAGGTGGTAATTGACATCCTTGCTCGTGCCATTTATATCCCTAAATAGAGCTGATAAAACAAAAATGAGTAAAGCAGGTGGATAGAGAGCAAGAGCCGGCACCATCCCAGAAGGAAGCGAGGGGATTCCTCT